>NC_136936.1:33227624-33302624 GCF_949987615.1 Pollachius pollachius
TTTCCGTCTCAAAATATACCTTGACATAGCACATCTATCACTTGTATGCCGTCTTGTGAGCTGTAGAGAAAGGTGTACCCTAGTTCCTCTACCCTGAGGTCAGGATGAGGAAACGACACATTGGGACCATGTTACAACTCTTGCCTAGTTGTGCGCTCTCCAGAAAGCCTTTCTTATGAACCGCAGTGGGGCTGGCCCACTGTATGAACCCATTAACCATCAGCCCTTTACTCACGAAAACCTCACCAGAACCTCTGATGGTTCACTACATGGAACAGGATAGCTCAATGTTTAAAGCTATTGATCTAAACTGGAGTGTTTTAAGGAACAAAATAATATTAAATAACTAACTTTTAGCACTTCAATGGGAGATAATGTTAGGTCTCACTGCTGCAGTGACATTAAAGTCAATAATTCTATTGGGATCGTCATCTTACAGGAATACCACACCTGATCGTTGTATTGATTTTAAACACTGTGAGAGCCTGCTGATGCATGTATCCACGACAACTTCGCATCCGACTGCTGAGAAATGCTGCTTGTCAATGTTTCTGGGGACATAACTATCTTGTCATGATAATGAATATCAATTGCGGTACCTGATTGTTGTTTGCCTGAATGGTTTAATATATAAATGGGGGTTTACACTTTTCGTTAACAAAACAGCAAAGCAATGAAAATCAACAAAGCTAATTAAACCAGCACACAGACATTCAAACCAACCATACAAACATAATTAAGGGTAAAAAAAAGATGTAAGAGATTAACTTCAATCAATCTCTTCATTTGTCTTGATAAAATGCTGTAATTTATTTCAAAAGCCAAATTAATCAAGAAAATCTGTATGCATATTGTCAAAAAATAACATGCATAAAAGGATCTTTTATTACTATTTACTCTGTTATCAACAATAATGAGAGGTTACGCCTAGCAACAGAACAAACAAATGGAAACAATGGAATTCAACAATGTTCATCCAGAATTGAAATCGACCATTGATCCAGAGTTTATGAAAGCTGCAACTATTTCCCTCCAAAATATAGCTGAGCAATAACTGCAATACAAGCACAGTTTTCATGAAGGTCTATTACTGAATTTCCAAGAGGTGCTTTACAGAGCGCTCTTATTGTTGAACCAAAGGGGTGTGTGATTGGGCCAGCTTGTGAGGAAGGTAATGTGATTATTTCCCTGATGATGAAAGTGTTCAGTCTCATCATCGTTGAACCTGCAGCCGCCGTTAATCTTCAATTTATCAATCCACAATGTGGATGGCTTAGAAGCCCACTCCTCCAAGCCTACTCACTTATCTATCCTGATCTAGCACCGTGTGCAACCAAATGAGCCTTTTCCTGTGATGCTTCCCGTGAACACCTGTCAGGGGCAAGGCCCATGTTAAACATTTTTAACATCACCTCCAAACAAAAACTTTAGAATAAATGCTACTTTGAAGCAATAACAGAGCAGTAGTAAATAGTGACTTCAAAATTGTAAAGCATTGTTAATACATTCATAATCAGTTGTACATTTAAAATAAGATCATTTGATAATGGTTCATAGTATCATTTTTGATTTGAAAAATCATAATTTACAAACTATTTAAAATGTTTTAATTCTTCTTAATGAATAAATTCTTATTAAAAAGTAAAATCAGTAGGATGTCAGTATCACTGAAAAAAAAGTTGAGGTTAGTCAAAACACTTAAACTTACTCCAAACCAATCCTGTTATTTTGCAGACACGTCTTGAAGGAGCACGAAGGCCTCTTGCTCCAGGATGCCCCTGCAGGTAGTCTTTGGACACTGGGGATACCTTTTGGCTGGGAGTCCTACACACTGGCCTACACTATAATATCCAGCAGAACTATTTTCTCTTTCCATGTACCTTCATGTTTAACCTCTGGCACACAGGAGTTTAATTGCTTGGGAGACGCGAGACACATGTCCGCTGATGAAACATCAGACCCAGACAGGCCTCAGGAAGAGGAACTCGGAAGTACGTTTGAGTTAGTTAAGATCTGCATGGGCGGTCTCCGTCTTACGTGAATTCACCTTGCTCCTCCACATCAGCCAGCCAGCCATCTGTCGCACTAGTAGAGGAGAGAGATGCAGAGAGAGAAAGGGAGAGGGACAAAGCTTGAAGGGGGGGGGGGTATGCAGATCCCTCCTATTCTGAAGCGATGCCGGGCCGACCTGAGGCCAAACAAGGATGACGGCTACATTAGGAGGGAATGTTACAGCGGGTGTATGGTTACTGTAAAGGCAGAGCCCGACTGCCACTTTGCGTTTGCGACGAACGCTGAACTACCCACCCTACTTTGATTAAAGGTGTTTATGCTGGCTATCTGATCCAGTGTGACAATAGGCCGGGGCCCGGTTCTAACCTGGAGCCAAACACACACTAATGAGCACCAGGCCTCTACCACTCTACCCCTCCTTCTCCGCCCCCTTAAAAGTGACATGGTGAATCAGCATCAGTGTACCTGACTGAAATAGCCTGCGCTTGCGACCTTAATAAAAGCAACAACCACTTTCTTCTTCTTCTTCTTCTTCTTCTTCTTCTTCTTCTTCTTCTTCTTCTTTGCTCGTTCATTCTTCCTTAACAATCAGCCAACAGCAGCAACTATTTGTTGTAGTTGCAGATCTGAGAGTGGAGGATACTGGGGCCACGTGCATGCGGGGACTATATTGTTTATCCAATAAAGCTTTTGGGGAGCGGTGATGCAATCAGGAAGCGATGTTTGGGAATTAGCGGGATCTTACGTTACAATGCCATTGATCCCGAGGCTTTTGTAAATGATGGTATAGTGATCCATGGTAATTTGTTATGAGTTATACCATCTTGGACGAACCCGATATTTGACATCTGCTTCTTCTCAGGGAATTCTGTTTTTGGGGGGGAAGTGGGTTGGTGGTGGTGATGGAGAGTTAAGGAACTGTGTTTTGAGTGTGTGTGTGTGTGTGTGTGTGTGTGTGTGTGTGTGTGTGTGTGTGTGTGTGTGTGTGTGTGTGTATTGTGGGTGGGGTGGGGGGGGTAGAGGGTCACAACTGTTTCCACATCCAGTGATATTTGAGCCGTAGCCTCGCTGGCATTACCAGAATGAACGTCCAGACGAATAAAGAGGCGAGGAGGAGGTAATGCAATAAGAGGGTAAGAAATTGACGGCTTCAGAGTTCACCTCCCATCATGTTGTCTGGCATGCGACTAACGACCACGGCAACGTGGAATTCATATTTAGATGGACAAAACTGACAAGGAAAGGTAAAGGGAGCGGAGAAAAAGGAATTAAAAACACTAAAGGGTAAGGCGCGTGTCAAAGTCTCTCAGCCCGGAAAGGCATACACAGATTCAGTCCAACCAAACACGTGGGTGTTTCCATGTTAGTTCATGCCCTGCAGCGGTAGACTAAACTCTGGTAACCTGATCTACAAAGTCAGAGCATGACACCGGACAAATGTTGTAAAGGTCTAATGCATTTTTAATAATATATTTGCTTCATCAGCATCGCACCTCTTAATGCAATCCTGTTCTTCCTCTTTAAGTGCCTTTGAGGCACAGAGGAGCATAGAGACAATTGGCTTCCATGAGGTCCAAGAATGGAGTGAAGGAGCAGACACATAGAGCTCAGCAGAATCTTATCAATCCTGGTCTGGGGGTTTTGGTCCAACATTTGTCTCGAACTTAAACAAGTTCAAGGGTAAGACAGAGTGGGAGCACTCTCCTCTGTAGACTCTGTGGAAGCAGCCGTGTGGTCAAACTGAGGAAGATTCTCCCCAAACAGCCCCAGCAGGCCAATGTGAGATCAACCAGATCCGGTTATAAGTGGCGTGAATTCAGCAGCCTGCTCCTTTGTAACCAGCCTCATCCTTCATTCCCCGGTTGGCACTAAGATGGTCACTTAAGGCAACTTGTTGACCCCTGTTGACCTCGACAAAGACAACAAGCCCCAGCTATAGAATAAAGTGGAAGCTGCTAAAGAGATTTAAATGGTGGTGGGGGGTAACACAGATTGAACCATCCACTCCAGGGTCAACCCTGCAATTAGACGGGTCCCCAAGTAACACCCCCACCCCCATCTCGCTTCTACCACCCTATCGCTCTTCCAATTAAGTCCTCAATGTGGGGCAGATGGCTGGGTTGGTATTGGGGTGCTGTCCTGCCCCTGTGCCCACCTCTCACACCCCGACACAGCCATCCATCACCGGAGGAGCGCTAATTAGCTTGTTATTCTGCCATGCTAACTATGGCACGCTTGTGAAAAGGCCTCCTCATGTTTTGAATGACAGGGAAAGCATTGAGAGAGGGCAAGTGGGAGGAGAAGGGGGGAGGGGGGAGGGTGGGGCAATCAGTGTTGCGCAGGATGGCATTTGAATAGCCTTTTCAGCACAGTACAGCTGCAATTATATTCCCGCTTAGACTTCCTGCCAGCCATTTCTCTTTGTTTTCCCCTTCATCACACTGGTGCCATCCTGGCGATTGACAAGTTAAGCTTGGCTGAATGAAAGGCAACTGGAAAGGGGTCAAAAGAGTCATTTCAATTCATCCTCTTTGGATGTATTTGTCGTTGTCAGACTATAGAAACATTTGATTCAGTGCCGTGTAAAAACAATATTAACAATTGTCAAAGTACATTAGCATGTAGAAAAACATTGATTTACATGGCACAAGTGAAGAAAATAAATTATTATCAGTACACCCCCCAACCTCTACCCCAACCTAACCCACAGAAATGGCCTTCTCCACCCCATGAACCCCTCTACCTCCCCCCATAGACACCCGACCTCAACCTACAAACCCTTCAGACACTGACTCAAACAATCAACCTCTCCCCACAATTCCTCTCTGGCTCCATCAACACACCACCCCAAAAAACGTCTGTCTCAAAAAGCTCTCCACCTCCACCCAGTAGCCCCTCTACCTTCACCTTTTCACTTTTCCTTGACCCATTCTACCTTTCACATCAGCATTCTTCAAAAAATCAATCCCATCCACCATTGAGTCTATTTAAAAAATTCATTATCTATATCTGATTCATTCTGAAACCCAATCAATGATTAATCCACTTTCTATACAAAAATTCAGAGAATGCTTTCAACGCAGCCCTAGAAATCTCTCTCTCTCTCTCTCTCTGTCTCTTCTCCCTTCTTCTTCCTCTATTTCTCTCTCTCCCTTTTAAGAACACCTGGAAATGTTGACATAATAGCTGTGTTTGTTTACATTTGCTGTACACACTCCCGGCTTGTTTCCCTTGTCAAAACAAGGTCAATAAAACAAACCTGGTGAATCCATTTCTGTGAGTCTCTTTGCATGCACAATACTGGTAAAAGGTGGAATTCCATTAATATAATACAGAAGAGGTAAAAACTCTGAAAGCATCAATTCCTCATTCATCTCTCAAGTGCACTCAAGCACAAACACACAGGTTGGGTCAGGAAAACACTAAGAACAAATGGGGCAAATACGCTATGATATAGCCACGGTAGGGACTGCCTTATAACCCTAATATCCCCCAAATACCGGACCATCATGAGCAGTCTGCACACAGACGTGGTGTCTCCCAGGTGTGAGCTGAGCATGCATGTTGGAAGAGTGCGTGTTGGGGGGGTGCACGTCACTGGCATGGTAAGGAAGTGAAAGGTATGCCTTTGTGTCCTAATGAGCATTGCAGGGCACACTGCTGACAGTGTAATAGCACCTCGTTTAAAGAAAACCAACGGCCCTGTGTGTTTGTTTCTCGCTGAGCAGGCAGTAATTGCAACTAATTGCAACGGCGGTGTGCGCTGGGTGGCACTGACATCTCAGGTGCTCCACTCCCCAATGGGTGTCAGTCCCTGTTTCGAGTCTCGGCCAGACACAAGATGGCCACTGTCCGACAAAAACACCCCCGGGAGGAGGCTGCCGTCGTTGCTCTTACCTACCTAATATTTCCTAATAAAACAGAATGAAGAGATGATTGATTTGGGAGTTAAATGAATGTTGACATCATCGTTTGGTTCACGTCATCGATTTAGGTCATTTACATCTGAGAGCTATTTGTCAATGTCTGAGTAGTTTCTCCATTTTGGGGGAGGTGAATATTTGTTCAGACCAGCTTTAAAAGACTTCAGCCAAAAAGGCTGAACATGTTAGTGGATATTTGAGATCTATTTACATACTACATATTTTTTGCTAGCAATTAGAAAAGTCATTTAGATGTGCTTACGTTATTTTGCATACTTTTACGAAGCTCCCATTTCTCTAGCACAGATGAAAGCATAAGGGAAAGCTAAACCCTTGCTTGCATTTTTTATTTTCCTCCTTATCTGTGTGTGCAAAAGATTTGCAAGTCAGTCTGTTAGCTTTATTTCATAGGGTAACCAGAGGTTCATAAATTTAAATGATATCTAAACTATTCAACACTATTTTAGATGCTCAACCCTGACTTCAATGTTTTATTTTCTTTCTTCTCTGTTGATTTATTTTTATATCCGAATCCTTTTTAAACCAAAAAGTCCAAACACAACCTGTTTACTTGCTTAATTCATGTTATACTTTAACTGCCATTGAAACCTAAATGTTAGTATTTCGCTCAGAGAGAGAGAGTTCAGTACTGGTGCCTCGTATCACTTATTTGCAAAGCAAGAAAATCAAAGGGGTCTAATTTTCTTCAGTCCCATCCGTACAAAAATTACCTTTAATCAGAATTCTAACATGATAATATACTTGAAGCGCTAACAGCTCCACATCTTTAAAGATCAGTATTCATACCTTTTGAATCATTTTATTGGCTTGGCTTTACCTCTACATACCTCTCTTGAGTCTGAAGTGCCTTCTCGTCTATATTCACTTACTAAATCATCACTTTAAATCTGTTTTTCTTTTCAGTGGACTGCTTTGTTGTCAAAACGGATGATTTAAATCCAATTACAAGAATGGCCAAATCTCCTTTACCTGAATGTTGTGTTAAAGCACTATCTGCGCACTGTCAACAACCCAAAAAATATCTGTTAGATACACTGGGTCTAAAATGACATATCAAAACGGTATGTAAATTGGGGGCGCCCGTGTGGCTCACCAGGTAGATCATGTTAATGCTCAGTCCTGATCGAAACGACCCATCTGCATGTCCTCCCCTCTATTCCGTATACCTTCCTGTCCATCTCACTCTATCATAAAATCATATAAAAGTAAAAGGCAAAAAAAGGCAAAATCAAGTGAAGACATCTATCCACTAGGATTTTACGAAAGGTGGTTGTGTAACTATGTTTAAGAATGTGTTGGTTTGATCATGTATGACCAAATCTAAACAGGTTTGACTGTCAAGCATACAAAGCATTAGCCAGCAGCAGGATGTAATTAGCAATCTATTTCTACTGCTTTGGATTCAATAATTACAGAATAGGTTGATGGTTGGCGCCTTTGCTTCTAAAGTTATCTAAGATATCTAGGTGAGGAGACACACCTCCTAAGGTCCTGTGTGTGTGTGAGTGTGTGTGTGTGTGTGTGCGTGTGTGTGTGTGTGTGTGTGTGTGTGTGTGTGTGTGTGTGTGTGTGTGTGTGCGTGCGTGCATGTGTGTGTGTGTGTGTGTGTGGTGTGTGTCATGCTGGGGTGGGTGCATGTGTGTGTTTGAGTGTGCGTGCTTGCATGTGTCTGAGTGCATGTGTGTGTGTATGATTGCCTGAGTGTGTTTATGTGTGTGTCGCTAAATATTCAGAGGAACACTAAATAAGCCCAGGGGATAGGAAAGCAGTGTACGGATACAATCCATAAAATAATCTCAGTGTTCATCTTTAATCTTTCAATTTTGCTGTATAGGCTGTACATCATCTGCAATTCATACAAATCAAACACACACACACACACACACAGACATATACAGACACAAGAGCGCACAGACCAACATACACACAACCGCACACACACACACACACACGCACGCACGCACGCACGCACGCACGCACGCACGCACGCACGCACACACACACACACACACACGAACATGTGAGAAGTACACTTTGGTTTTTTTTGGTCTAGTAAAAACAATCTTGGGTATATCGTGGAAGTTTGTCATCAGAGTTAACGATGGCACTTTGTGACTGAAGAAAAAAGTTATTGTGCGTCACTGTGACAAGATCCCTATTTGCTGTGGAACAGAACAAGGGAACTCTTGCCTTCGCTCTTCCCTGTCTCCGACAACACGCTGTCTGAACGGCCGCAGACAGGAGCTTAGATCATTTAGACGTGGAGGGCAAAAGAGGAAGAAGATGAGAAGCAGGCAGACAGATATAAGATCAATGGATACACCAATAGACAGACAGACAGACAGATATATATATATATATATATATATATATATATATGTCATTATTGCTGACCAGCAATAATGATGACAAATTGACACCATCCAACCGGCCCATTGTCTCCCACCACTTGAAGCCTACTTATCAATACAGGAGAGACCATGCAATACGCTGCCGCCTTGTTTTCCCCAGCGCCCGGGTCAATAGTCTCTCATCCAATTAACAGCCAATTACCCCGGTCGGCATTAATCACCTGGGAGCAAGGGCAGGGGAGTTTGTCAAAGGTCACAGTCGTATATAATGAAGATTAACACTGCGTGCATTGACTGGTGCTGCACATAGGGTTTGTATAGAGGGAGGGGACGTTTTTAGCTGTTGAAGAACACGTAATTCATAGGAGGGAGGGAGAGAGAGAGAGAGAGAGAGAGAGAGAGAGAGAGAGAGAGAGAGAGAGAGAGGACGAGAGATTTCAAAGTGAAAATGGCAGCCGCAAGGCTGGGATTTGTACAGGGACAGAGTGAGAGAACATAGAGAACACATGGTAAGGCTTTATATTAAGGTCCTTGTAATAAGCCTTTTTTAATATCTAATAAGACCTTATTATATGCTTACTAACATTAATGTGTTAATAAGCCTATCAATACGTGTTAAAAATTATATAATAAACATGTCTATTGCGAGATTATAAGACTTTAATAAGCACTGATAAGAAACTTGTTAAGTATTTAATGATTGACCTAATAACATTAATAATGGTCTTATGAGTTTCTTATAGTTCTTATAAAAGCATTACAAACCCATTTATTGAGTCTTACTAACTTACCTATTATATCATTGTTAAACCTTTACTAAGCACATTTTACGCTTAATAAGTTTAATAAATCCATTATTAAACTGCTAATTGTGAATTTTGCAGGTACGGGATCTAAATCGGGAACCATGCTTATTAAGGTTAATAAGTCCTTCATTAAACTGCTAATTATGTATTTTGCAGGTAGGGGATCTAAAGCGGGAACAATGCTTATTAAAGTTAATAATTCCTTTGATACACATAAACAGAACTTCCGGTTTAAAATTACCTTCAAAATAAAAGCCTTTAAAGGCTATATTATATGAAGCAGAAAACAGATCACACTCGCTCAACATGTGTGAACTTATTAACCTTAATAAGTTGTAATGTATTCATTGTGTCTACACTTGAGATAAATATTTATAGTTTTCTTTTATCACAGACACATATATTGGTAGATGTTATTTTTCTTCACCTTGACATGTTTCGACGGATATATTTCCGTCTTCATCAGAAGGTCACACAGGTGTATTAGTGTGACGCGTTCTTATCAGCTGATATTAACGGAGATGTGAGTTTTTTGACTGGTGAACCACACCTCCTGCTGTCAGTCTGCCGCCCCCCAGGACGGCACTCCAGCTATGGGAGAGCATAATGCTCCCTCATCTCTGTACATCGTCTTCAGGCTCCGTTTTCTTATTTCAATCGCCTCCTTTATCCAACGGTGGTATCGGTTGTTTTCTTGCTTAATGACTCTGGTATTCAGTGTTGGGAAAGTTCACTTTCTTCGTGAACTAGTTCAAAGTTCAGTTCACAAATTTTAAAATGAACTAGTTCAGTTAAACGTTCATAATTCAAAATTTTGAACTAAGTTCACAGTTCCAAAAAATGAACTAGTTCATAGTTCTTTTTTTCAATATGTTGCTGTGAGCTTTTCGTTTTTTTCCGGTATTTTGAACATTGAGCCCCCTTTGTGGTTTGTCTAGGATGATATAGAGTGGTTGAATCAGGTATCGTAGCGAAATACAGTTTCTATCGTGTTTTATTGCACATTTAGCGCATTTTGTAAATCCCATTGATTTCTGCTGGAAGACTCATTGCTCGTTGGCGGAAACGGAAAGGGGGGGTGTTCACGTTTGATTGTAGTCTTTTCGCTCGGTTCTAGCCCTACTGATGAGACGGAGAACCGAGCGAAAAGACTACAACCAAACGTGAACAGCCCCCCTTTCCGTTTCCGGCCAACAAGCAATGATTCTAGGAGGTATTCTACTCCGCTGAGCTATGAGCCAGAGAGCTAACGTTATGGATTGTACATATTTATAATTCGAAATTCGTCTGAGCCTTTATACCACAAATACTCTAGGGTCTATAGCATACAACCACTTTGTCGGATTACAGTTTAATTCATTTTCCACGATTTAACAGCTCTCGTTTTGAAGAATAATCACCGCGCCATTCGTTTCAATGGGAATCGCGCTGGTCTATACTTTCAAAATAAGGTGTACATATTTATAATTTGAAATTCGTCCCAGCCTTTATATGACAGATACTATAGGGTCTGTAGCATATAACCACCTTTTCTGATTACAATTTAATGTAACAGTAAGCTGGCAACACCTCAACTGCAAATGAACCGCACGGAGATTACCATGGCAACCGGTCAAACAACACGGCGATCTGCTCGCGCATCCGCCGTGTTGATAGAGAAATAACCCCCCCCATTGAACGAAGTTAAACCGAGTGAGCGTGCCGTTCACTGACACCAGAATGAACGAGTTCACAGTAACGTTCATCAGGCAGTAATACAGTACGTTCAGTTCACGTTCGCCCAAAATATGAACGAGTTCATGAACTTTCGTTCAGTGAACGCGTTCAGGCACAACACTGCTGGTATTGTCCCAATCCATGATATGGTTCTCTCTTTTGCAATGGTCTGTTATGGCTGATTTGAGGTTTTCTTGCTGGGCCTGGTCCTTTATTGGTCTTGTTTGTCTCTGAGCTTTCTCCTTTTCACTGGCAGGTGGATCACATCTCCGTTAACATCAGCTGATAAGAACGCGTCACACTAATACACCTGTGTGACCTTCTGATGAAGACGGAAGTATATCCGTTGAAACATGTCAAGGTGAAGAAATTAACATCTACCAATGTAAGTGTCTATGATAAAAGAAAACTATAAATATTTGCATAATTAGCAGTTTAATAAAGGATTTATTAACCTTAATAAGCATAGAAAATGCTTAGTAAAGGTTTAACAATGACATAATAGGTAAGTTAGTAAGACTCAATGAATAGGTTTAGAATGATTTTATTAACAACTATAAGAAACTCATAAGACTATTATTATTGCTATGAAGCAATCAATAAAAAGTTTATTATAAGTGCTTATTAAAGTTGTGTAATCTCACAATAAACATGTTTATAATGTTATTATTAATACATTTAATAATACATTATTTATAGATAGTCTTATTAACACCAATTAATGTTAATAAGCATATAATAAGTGTCTTATTACCTATCAACAAAGGCTTATTACAAGGACCTTAATATAAAACGTTACCGAACACATTTCTGAAATTAAGAACTTTTTTTTTCGGGAGCCTAGGAAGCGTCCATGTTTCGAAACGCAAACTGTTCATATGGACATATTTGTCGTTTTATGCTTAAACCAGAGGTTCATCAATGCTTGTGCACGAGTTCCTTTGTCCATATTATGTGTGTTTTTACGTCTTTCTTGTCAAAGATCTCAATGAGTCTCATTCAAATCCATTAAATTGTATTTGTATAGCCCTTAATCACAGGAACAGTCCTAAAGGGTTTAACAGGCTAAATATGTATGGAAGGGTTAGCATGGAAGAAATCTTGAGGAGGAACAAAGAGTTGGGGATCCCTCCTTCGAGGGATGATCAGGAGTGCAATTGGTGCCATAATGGACATACATACATAAATACAGGCAACACATTTTAAATCGGTGAAGGGGTGCGGGAGAGTCCAGGCATTCAGTTGTAGTCACTGCAATATTCCAGGCATGCAGTCGCAGTCATCGCAACACGCTAAAACAGACACGCTAAAACAGAATAATGAATTAGAAGGGGAAAGTCAACCCCTTGTACGAGTTTTCTTGGGTAGAATATGTCCGCAACCGAACAGGAAACAGTTGCAGTTGTTGGTTTCCAGCCCAGGCTCTGTGCCGCAGAAGGTATTCTGTTCACAGAGGAGGACTGCTGGATACAAGATGATCATCAAAGCAACGGGAACAATAACACGTGTGTTGCTCAAGGGCAAGACAAGAAAGGAATACATGAGATATGAGATAATATATCAGATAATATATGCAATATGGTGGTCCGCTTTTATCCAAAACGTTTTACAATACCATTAGTGCATAGATATTAAGCATGGGTTTCCCAGTGTCAGCAAATTACAAGTTCACAGAACGCACACACGCACACATACATATACACATAAATAAATTCATAGTATGTGATCTCTGATCTGGGCCCTTTTCTGAACACTCGTACACACATTAGCCACAAATCCCAGCCTTGCGGCTGCCCTTTACCTTCTGGGATCTCTCTCTCTCTCTCTCTCTCTCTCTCTCTCTCTCTCTCTCTCTCTCTCTGGCTGACAGGACAGGGCCATTATTGATAGTACAGCTCGTTCAAACCAAGCAGCACTCCACTGCAAATCAATACGCTTTGAAAATCCATCATAGAAGATATCTGCTCCGGCACAAGCCTATGTGTCATCCGCCATGCCGATACAACAGCCGGCTCTGAGCCGTCCGCTTCAATGCCTGCCCTTGGGGAGCCATTGATTAGAGCTAGTTAAGCAATTGCAGAGTGTTCACATGCAATATGAATAATGTATGGAGTCGTTTATATCAGAAGGCTGGGCCATGTCATAATTTCAGATTTTGCCTACAGTACAAGTGGGCTCACGCGCATGCTCACGTGTCGGCCGTTTGAACGCTAGAGCGACTTAAGGTAGCGGGGGTATGAAAACCTCCCAACAAAAAAACATGTGTTAACAAATGGTACAACACGGTACAGCTGAAGCATGATTTATGAAATAATTAAAGGACAATAGCAGCAGACACAGACACACTCACAAATGGCAAAAAGGAAACTGTGACAAATGTGTTTAATGCTAGATCTATTAATGGTAATGGGGCAAAATGCATGCACCCAAACACATGTTGTAGAATGCATACACATGTATTAGTAAATAATTACAGTCCAATAACAGCACCTTAACACACACAAAGAGAAATGAGAGAAGAAACAGAGACAGCCATGATTGCAAAAGAGAAACAAATCACACACACAAACACACACACAAAAACACACACACACACACTCACACACACACTCACACACACACACACACACACACACACACACACACACAAACACATATTTTCCCAGCGTACAGATGCAGACAAACATGCACATGTACAGGAGCTATCACACACACACAATCACACATTCCTACCCATACTCACATACACACGCATGCACACTGTGGAATTATTCTTAACTGTCCTGCCAGGGGAACAGTGATATTTGCCCTGGGTCTTGGCTTGATTACTCTGGCCTGCCTCTGAGATCAATGGATCATCAATAACTACAATAATGTCCAACACGTCGCAGCTTGCCTTTTGTTGCCTCAACAACAGTCTGTCGGACTAAAAAGTGAATGTAGTCGATATGTGCCTGTGTGCGGAGACGTATTACAGAGGATAGAGCAGGGCCATAACTCTGTTTAATTAGGGCTGTGTTCATCAGGCTTGCCCAAGCACAACTAGGCTGACCTCACTTTATGCTGCTGGAATTAGAGGATTTATAGCAGGTTTCAACAAGTGAACATGCATTACTTTGTACGGGTAATCATGTCGAATCTATTGCGACTCCTGGTTTACATCGGATTACACCGAACACCCTTTAAACTATTTGCGTCACCATTCTACTTGTCTGATTCTATTCAGGGTGAACAGCAGGAGAGTATTCTGGTTGTAGAGATCTTATTGTATCAACTTGTTAAAGTGATGGTTGTCTAAAAAAACGCGCCTGCACAATGGAGGCAGACACCTTAATGTCTGGTTGAGCATAGTCAGCCTTCTAACCTGATATTTTTATGTTTTAATTGTCCGTAGGCCTATTTGTATGATTGATATTGTATGTCATCTTAGGTGCTTATTACTTGAAAACCAACAACCTAAAATCACCCCATGAGGTACAAACTAATTGAATTGAAACCATTGAATGTTGTACGTCCTGGCACTTGTACATTGCACTTATTCAAGGTACTTAATTGTGTAGCATCTACAGTAGCTGCTATCATTGCTTTACACGGGGAATGGGTTAGCCTAGCGATTGTAATACTTGCACTTGGTTCTATGAAAATCTTTACTGTACCGACAGCGATATATTGTTTCACTTCTTATGACAAATGTACTTATTGTAACAAATGCACTTATTGTAAGTCGCTTTGGATAAAAGCGTCTGTTAAATGCCCTAAATGTAAATGTAAATGAATTGAAAGGAATTGAATTGCATCCAACTCTTCAAATCTCATGAAACATAGAACATGAACGCACAATTAATCCATCAAATAAGATAGGGGAAATTCAGGTGTCACAGGAGAAAGTCCAGGAAAACAATTATTATGTTTGTTACATAATGTAAGGATACCTTTTTTCATAATGGAGTGACACAAGAAGGCAGGTCGAGACATTCATATCCACTTTAATTCTGCTTCCTAGCACCAGAACAATGTTACAAGTTAAACTGAACAGGTGCCATAGAGCGCTGCCTAAGGCATGGGAATAACAACGCAATTGCCCACTGCATTCAAAACAATAATAATTAAAAGAGACGAAAAAATACGTTCAAATATAAAAATCAAAAATCTATTAATTCCGACAGCACCTGCAGGGAGGCGGGGTGCGGGGAGGAGGGGGTATGGTTGTTGAGAGCCTGCCACAAAATGACGGGGAGACTTTGAAGCAGCGGAGGGGGGGGGGGCAGGGTTGAGGCGGGAGGGCACAAAGGAGGAGAAGCAAATCATATTCATGGAGGAATCAAGAGGAAGAACGGGCCGGGGGGGCGCAGAGTGTCTGAAGGCTGCCGGTGGCCCCGTCAGTGATTACCAGAAGGTAGGCATTAAACATAAACGCATCATTATGTTAACAATTAATACAATTATGTCAGCCCCCCTGGCGGGCAACTCTGCTGTGAGTATGATGTGTGCAGAGGGGGTTGTCTGTGTGTGTGTGTGTGTGTGTGTGTGTGTGTGGGAGAGAGAGAGAGAGAGAGAGAGAGAGAGAGAGAGAGAGAGAGAATGCGTGTGTGTTTCTAGCAATTTTCTGTGGGGTTTTGTATTTTAAATTGTGTGTTTGAATGTCTTATTTGAGTGTGTGTGTATGTGTGTCCACATGTGTGCTGGGTTGTGTGTGTTGGTTGGGGTTTGAATGCATTGTTTGCGTGTCAGTGTGCGTTTGTGCGCCCATGTGAGTGGGCGTGTTGGTGTGTGCATGTGTGTGAGTTTATGTGCATGTGCACACATAGAAAGCATACATATGTGACCATGTGTGTGGGAGAAACTAGATTCGTATTCAGCAACAGCTTTAAAGGTCATGTCCAGTCGCTGGGACGGGGGCTAAATTAGCCTCGCTGCAGAATATCATTAACTACTCTTCATTGACTTCCATCCTGTCTTTGTTGTTCCTTTATCCTTCTCCTCCCGCCGAGAGACCAGACTCACTCTATTCTCCTCAGAGGCCTCTCTCTCTCTCCATCTCTGTCCTTTTTGTCCCTCATTCGCACTCCCTCTCTCCTCTCGCTCCTATCTATCTCTCTCTTCTATCTCTCCTCTTTCACTCTCTCCATCTCTACTCTCTGTCTCTTCATCTCTCTCCTTTATCTCCCCCTCTCTCCCTCCTTCTCTCCCTCTCTCTCTCCCCTTCTCTTTCCCTCCTTCTCTCTCTCCCTCCCGCCCTCTCCTTTCTTTCCTATCTCTCTTTCTTCTATCTCTCCTCTTTCACTCTCTCTATCTCTACTCTCTGTCTCTTCATCTCTCTCCTTTCTCTCCCCCTCTCTCCCTCCTTCTCTCCCTCTCTCCCTCCTTCTCTCTCTCTCATTCTCTCTCTCATTATCTATCTCTCTCTCTCTCCTCTCTCTCTCTCTCTCTCTCTCTTTGTCCACATCACTTATCCTTTCTTCCCTTTAATTCCTTTCAAAAGAGACAATAAAGAAACTGTTGACTCCCGACCTGAATGAAAACAGACGTGCTCAACAGTGGAAATAACACAAAAACTAACCAAAATTAGAATATTTTTACCATACACAGTATCGCAGTTGGCAATATTGTCATATTAATATAATATAAGTTATTGGTGTCTTAAGAATATAACCTCAAAGAGCCATAACCTTCATAATCTCAAACATCAAATTCTATATTCCAAACACGTAGACAGAGCTAGCGACAACACAATAGCATTCTTAATCATCTGTCATATCTCCAATGGGCATGAGAAGCTATTTACACTGGTGAAGAGTCTCCCCCAGACCCACAGATCCCCAGCACAGAACCACAATCACTAAATAATTCAATCTGCTAATGCAGTCAGCAGATGCAGTCATGTATCTGCTGCATTGAAACCACAAAGCAGCATAACGGCACCCGCCTCCGACGGCCTCGTGGGCCCGGAAAGGCTGATGTTTGGCCCATTGATCATTGCTCTTTGTCAATGTTATTGAGTCTACTGCAATGGAAACAGGATTATGAACTATGGTGCATCGGATCGGACTTCCAATAAGCCCTAATAAGATGGAGCGCTGGGTGTTGATTTCTGAATGCATTGGGTTAATTTAAATTGCCTGTGAATCTCTGAACATACACCTCAATTAAAAAAAAAAAAAGGCTTTCCTAATTAAAGTTGCCACTAGCTTATTGCGTTAAGTTCTGAGTATGTTAAAATTTCTGATGTCTATTTGAACCCTAACCTTAACCCTATACACACACATATATATATTTGAAATATCATTTTCAAATAAATATATATACATTCGTGCTGTCAATTTAACGCGTTATTAACGGCGTTAACGCAAACCAATTTTACCGGCGTTCATTTTTTTAACGCGCGATTAACGCTCTTTTGGCTTGGCAAACGTTGTCGTTTTTTCACCTGCTGTCTAGCAACAACTAGTCACGTTAGAAAAACTACAACACCATACCGGATCTAGCTACACCGGAAACAAAACAACAAGCAAGCCGCACAAACTTGTTGGGGCAAGCAAGGATACGGAGCGGGGGAAAAACTCCTTGTGTTAGTGTGTGTGTTTTTGTGTGTTACTCTGTTCGAGCCTGTACGAGAGTTCAATGCTGTTACGTCTTTCTGACCAATCACAGTTCAAGGCCCACCTGGGCTGTACCACTTTGGGAGGGGCCGCTCAGTTACTCCCCTCTAGACAAAATCGACTTGGTTGCGACGTTGACAGTTCGTGAGATTTGCGAGTGAGTGAGAGGTTGCGGGCGCACAGCTTAGGCTGCCGGTGTAGGTACCAGATCAGCTCGGGGTCCGTCGTCTGCTGATTACGTCACACAATACGCTATCTACAGCAACGCCACTCGGACAAACAAAATTGCATTCTATTTTCACGATAGAAAGACAGACAGACGGACGGACGGACGGACAGACAGACAGACAGATAGCTAGACAGACGCCATTTCTTTAAGCTAATTTCAGTTATCTCAGTGTGTGTATTTGTCTTATTTACTTAGACTGTTAAACTATTTATATATTTATATATATATATAATATATAATGTATAATATATATATATATATATATATATATATACTTTTAAGCTATTTTTCACTTATCTGTGTGTGTGTATTTGTGCATATATACCCATATCCAACAGAAAAATCACAATTCTTCTCATGTTTTATGTACATTTTTTGCCTAACATAAATAGGAGTCCACACACATGTAGTCAAAATAACAAGCAGTTTATTGCTGCTTAGCAAACAAATAATACACAAAACTGAAAATGAAGCTTCTCTTCATCCGCTCATCCTGTCCGTTGGCCTGGGGATGGTATGCTGAAGTAATCCAGTGTTTCACACCCAGAGTTTGACCTGCAGAAATATTAATGTATGCAAATTACCTTGAAAGATACAGTACGATTCACTTACAAATATTCTATGTGGGAATATAAACTGTTTTAAATACATAAATGGACTTCATTCACAAATTCTCGTCCTTGGTCTGTTATTATCTTCTCCACCAGTCCAAAGTCAAGCAGAATGCTGACAATCTTTTTTGTAACCTTAGCGGCTGTCTTTGTGTAAAGACGTTTTGCCACAACCCACTATGTAAATAAGTCTGTGGCTGTCAGAATGAATCTGCAACATAAAATGCAGATTGTTATAAATACAGTATATGTTGCATTTACTACCTTCAAAGGGGGTTACACATGCATAACACACAATATAATGCTACCTTTTGCCCTTTGCGGTGGTAGGAAGTGGACCTATTAAATCTACCCCGAGGACACTCCATGCTTCTTTGACAGGGATGGGATGGAGGACGGGTGCCACTGTTTTATTTTTTTCATGGCACTGACAGCGAGGACACTCATCAACCTGTAAAACAGAGTATTCAAGTAATTTCTTAAATTTCTTACAAGTATACTGTATATGTGGAACAGTGTAAGGACTCTGCATAATAATTGCATAAACAAACTAAGTGAAATGCACCAGTTTATGTGGAACTTAAAGGCATCAGATCTAATGGGCAGTATATAAATTACAATGAATGCAGCCAATACATTTCCTTCAGTACTAATAACATTCACCCATTTTTTTACATCCTCCCTCAGTGTTTTCCAGTGGTAGGACGCCAATAATTTTTCTGTTGTTTGGCGTCTCCCTGGATGACCCCCACTGCCAAGATTGTCATGGCACTCCTTTAAGACATTACAGAATTGCTCCTGGTTACACACCACCAAGCAAAGTTTTCCCTGGAAGCTGTAATACAACTGCTCGTCTGATGCAGCAGGAAAATACAACATTCATTTAGTGTGTATGTATGTATAATAACTGGGTAGGTTACATTATGACTAAAAGCAGCACCAGAAAGTCCAAAAGGCCTTGAAATGTTTCAAATATGGATTGAATTTAACAGCTAATATTACTAATAGTACTTGGAAGGAAAAAAGTAAAGGAAGAGGGCTAAGATAAGACACCTCACAATAAACAGACAATATTTTTATGACGTTCAAATCTAGGCTAAAACCCTACTTATTAAGGATGGCTTTTAATACCCAGTAGTATGATAACACTTTTATTTTATTTTATCTTACATATATACTACATTTATTTTGAAGTAATGTTGAATGTTAAAGTAAAGTTAAGTGAATTCACACTGTGTGACTTACCTTTTATTGTGTATTTTATTGATGCCTTCCGAAACACTGCCTTTCTGCTCTCTGGTTTGGGGCTAGTGTTGGTCAAGGTGTGGTAAACACTATTTTGTAGGAAATACTCAATTTCTTAGTAAAAGCTCTCCATAGCTGCTGCCGATCACCGAAACACCGGGAAAAAAAACTCTCCGACGTACAGCGTCTAGTTACATGTGGTTGCTATGACTACAGCCAGAGCTATAGAGTAAAACAGCCAATCACAACTGTCCGACGTACAGCCTATCACAATGTACTCCCATTCAAGCATATATTTTATTACTGTCCTTCTCAACACTCTCTGATCTCATTAAAAGGCTAGCAGCACGAAATCATGGGATATTTAGAAAATAAAAATATGTGCGATTAATCGCGAGTTAACTATGACATTAATGCGATTAATCGCGATTAAATATTTTAATCGCTTGACAGCACTAATATATATATATATATATATATATATATATATATATATATATATATATATATATAATCAAATACCCTGCTGAGTGCTGCTTTTGCATGAATAATTCTAAAAGAATCCTGAACACGTAAACCAACAAATTGACTCAACATGGGATAAAAAAGTCCCAAAAAGTTCACACACACACACACACACACACACACACACACACACACACACACACACACACACACACACACACACACACACACATTAAGTGACAATAGATTGTATGCAACAAATGTTGTTGAATACATGTTTTTCTTTTTGCAAAGGAAATCAAGTCCTTTTATGATTGTCTCATAAAGGCGGAAGATTGAATCAAAAAGCACAGCGAGCCTTTGCACAGGCGTGCAACTCACACATGCGTGGCACAGCGCACAAACTTTCATAAACAAAGAAAGGCATTCCAATTAAGTGATTGTATTTCGTCTTATCTCCTCAAGTGGATGAACACAGTCTTCCATCCATTAAAAGCACAGGTCCCTGGAGCTGTGATACGGCAACACACAATATTCATGTTAATTTTCTCCTGATAAACTGTACACAGAGGTAAACAAACTTATACCTCCCACCCAGCTTTTCAACATCATATGTACTCGTGTTTCCAAAATAATGATCACAGACTTATTAAGCATCGATAATTGTTCAATAATATGTCAGTTGTTTATTATGTCAAAATGTGTATGAAAATGATGGTCTTCACTATAATCTTGAACCTGATTATTGAAAGGTATCATTATACCCTGATATCCATTCCAGAAGACATCAAAACTATGCACAAACGTGAAGTGTGACAGTTAAACATAAAGTACTACCCGTATAAAATGCAAACATACAAATACATTACACGTGCATACACATATTATAAGCATACATACACATGATACAGACCGATTACACACACCGACACCGACACACACACACAAACACACACACACACACACACACAAAGGAACACACAAATAAATACAAAGAGGAAGTGGAACCGTTTCACCAGACGGGATCAGTGGCATCACGTGACAAGGCGATGATTGAAAAACAAGCAGAGGATTTTCATGTGTACATAATTGGACTGGCGATACACAACCCTAAACTGCTGTGCTATTTTCTCTGTGTTTCTTTGTGAATGAGTGGCTGGGTGATTCCCCCAACGAGGAACCAGACGGAGACAAACAGCCAACCCGTTGAGGGCGGATATTAGGGACCAGCCCCCCAACCCACCCCCCTCCCACTTATATCTCATGATGAAGATGTGTAAGATAACAGCATATCTTGCTCCGCAAGCAGATTCTCAACCAGAGTGAAACTGCAGAGGCCGCGGTTGCTTGTGAAATAAACTACACTCTAGGGCACAGGCGCGATGGTGAATACGCATATATTTCCACTTAAAGCCGCAAATGTGGCGATATGAAACATTTATTAGATTTAAATCCCTCCTCCTCTTTGGTTCAATAAGACAATAATGTCAACCATGCTGTGCAGCATATTAAAACTGGGGTGCCTTTAACAGAGGCAACGTTAGATTAGAAACAAGACAAAAAGAAAAATAGTTTTTAATGTTTTTTTCTGTGTTTCCATATTTCTTTGTGTTGTTATTAACTCTGAACTGTGAACATGTTGGATGTCAGTTGTTTTTTCCAGATAGCAAGATAAAACATGAAAGTGAGGGTAATACATTAGTTATTTTTGTAGTCCTAAACCTTGTCTGGATTTGAACTCCAATTTGAGGATTGGAAAATAAGTTTTTAAGCAGTTTTTTGTATGCATTGTCTGTAGTGTGTGTGTGTGTGTGTGTGTGTGTGTGTGTGTGTGTGTGTGTGTGTGTGTGTGTGTGTGTGTGTGTGTGTGTGTGTTGCCTAGTCTGTGTTTAAAAATATAAACATTGGTATCTCGAATGAATATTGTCTAAATTTAGTCAAACCAACCATGTTTAGAAGCAGACTTTAATGATGAGAGTAAAACAAAGAGAAAATAAGCACAATCTGGATATCAACAATATACTGTAAGCAATCAACTTTGCCATCAGTGGCTAACCATTCAATGTTTTATTTGGCCTATTTTGTCATACAGACTATTGAACCTTTTGTCCTGAGTGAAGACCATACATACTGTCCTCCACCCTGTGCAGTTGCTCCTTAAGAAGTTCATGACTCAAGGTCCGCCTGACTTGGAGATGTGGTTTAGCTGATAGATATCTGGGGTTTTAGGGCAAAAGTGAAATGGAGAGTATTGGGTCCAGGCATAAATAGTCTTGTGTTTTTATGTTCCTTTGAGTCTGCATGTATTGTATGTAAATTATTGGGCAAGGCTCATCGCCAAATTCCAACCGTCGGGTTTGCTTAAAAGTTGACACAACTCAGTGACACATTGTGTCAGGTGGGGTGAGAGTAGAGAGAAAAACAAAAATATTCTGTTTGCATTTCAAATTCTGCAGGCACAGAGCACCAGTGACATTACATGGTGAGAGTGCACACACACACACACACACACACACACACACACACACACACACACACACACACACACACACACACTCACACAAACCCATCCACCTACACAACCACACTCCGCGAGTTGTCCGCAGAATAACAATGTCTGCTGACATTTACTGTTTAAAGGATCACACGGATTAGGAGCAGGTGTCACCAGAGGTGGAACACGAGCTCAGACCTCGTCTATATGTAAGACCCCTGTAGTTGTGGTGTCTGTGCATGTGTGTGTGTGTTTGTGTCACTGTTCTCTTTCTATCTGAATGTGCATTTTTTGTATTTTTTTGTTTTGATTGCTAGTAAAAACAAAACAAAGCAAAACAGATCAGAACAACCATCTCCTTTCTGCTAAGGTTTTGGCTGTCACTCCATATTTTCAGGACCCCTGCTCGATAACCCTGGTTGACGGGGGCCTAGGTTATTCACACTGTTGAGATACTTTGCCCCCAGGCAATCCAGACATGACATCACTGCCAAGCAAAAAACCTGCCACTCTACATGTTGGACATCCCCAAGATGACACCATTCAACTGTCAATTCCAGTTTGTGTTCTCCATGTTTACCTTGGTGATCGAATGCACTCATCCCATATAGCTTTCGCCATAGAATGAACTCTAATATTTCATTCTCCTGTGGGTGTTTTATCACTCTGTTGAGGCTTGAAACTCCCTTATTGGGATGTCTGTTTGTCTTTAAATTAACCAGACCTTGATAGTTTATGGTTGTTTTCAGTATATAAGACATTTCTAAATGAAGACCACATTTCGCTCCACCTTTAGAAAACCAAGATAGACCAAAAAGTAGATCTTGGAAGACAGCATTTCAACACGTTCACTGCTCCTCTTCTGTGTCATTACTGAGTGGAATAAAAATGAAGTATTCTGGAAGCTATTTTAGTTCCTCCATTACAATACACAGACACACAGCAGCCCTGGCTACGTCGCTACAGCCAACACCACAAAGTATCGACAATACCCTATTGATCAACAGTTTAGGGAGACTAAATAGTCCAAACAGACCACTGGTTATAAATCTCGATCACATGGAAGGACAATTATGATGTTTCCTGACCAATAGATATTGTTATGGCTGTGGGCTATTACTGTGGGTAGAACAAAACTTACCTTGCAAAATTTCGGCCATAATGATCAGTATCGACTGAGATTTGAGGGGAGGTTAGAATGATAATTGTCTTCTTTTGGTCAATAGCTACTCCCATAGCTCCCTGTTGTTGCTATCATAAGCATTGAATTGTGAGTCTTGAGTCAAAAATACATGGTACAATACAAATATGACTCTTGCACATATTAGATAGTCTATTAAATACAAACATGAGGACACTATAAGATGCTAACATCTCATTGTATAGTGAAATGCAATTTCACTATACAATGAGACGAGGTGAAGAAGATTGTACGGATGGAAGAGGGTAGATATTACCTAGCATTAGAAAAATAAGTAATGAAGAATGACATGTGTGAGTTAACTGGGTTTTGTTCTGCTAAAGATTAAGAAACACAATTTAAGTTCCTCTTAGAATTGTAGAGAAAAAAAAAAAGATTCACATACAAACCTCAAACACGTATAACCCTACGCGGGTAGCAACATGGTCTGGACTGAGATCCCCACATCCATGGTGTAAACATACTCCCCCGGCGCTGGTGTGCTTTCATCATCACTACAAAGTGCCTCTGAAAAAGATTGACACCTGAGTTGTGAGTATAGTAGAATATTGACAAAACTGGTTGACAGAGACAGGCAAACCCAAAAAAGATTCAAGATTTTTGTTCACTTGTTCACTTTAAATACTGAGCTATAGATTATCCATATGTTTTATGACGACTTTAACTGAACTCAATTCACTGCGAGTGCATCGCCATGTCGATTGTGATGTGATAACTAAGTCCCTGACTGCATTTTTTCTTGTTTGAAATGTGTATAGTTTATGGTAATACTGAGCAAAGGAATGAAAGAGGATAAAAGAATTTCAATATTTTTTGTGCTGAGCAAAAATGGCTGTAACGACAGCCTAACAAGCCATAAAATGTCGCCTTAGAAAATGGACTGAGAGAAATATGTCTTTCACTCACTGCTAAGTGCATTGGAAATGCCTTTGCACAATATAATACAAAAACCGACCCTATCTCTTGTTCACTCTCTCTTTCTCTCTCCCCCATTTTCCATTTCTTACCTCTGTCTCTCCGTCAATCTCGTCCGTTGCTCTTTCTGTGAAGGCATTCACAGCGCAATAGTACACCATTATCACAGACACCTCCTTCGCTTTGCCTGCCACCATTCAGTCCAAAAAAGCGCTATTGCTCACTTTCAGAGAGAGAGCAAGACTGCTGTGGAATCAAGGAGATGCTTGGGAAATTGATTGGGGATTATGGCAGATAAGTGGTCTAAGGCAACTCGTCTGAGACTTGCCGGCTGGAGAGAGAGGAGCAGTATGGATCTACACAGCAGAAGGAATCATTGACGACTCAGCCAGACGGCCGGCTGGATATCTTTTTTCGAATATTTTTTCCCAGTGGTTCTAAAGCAAAGACTCCCACCTTTGGATGGAATGGAGGCCAGAGCAGGGTCAGCATAGTCAAGCCAGGGCAGGTCAGATGGGGAAATAAAGGATGGACACAGTTTAATTGATATCCCCTGCATATCCACTGCACATTATACGGTCCTTGTTTTACCTCCATTGATGTGTTGTGGATTATCCATTAAAAGGCCTTTCGGACCAGATGTGTGATGGTAACCCTGCCAGTCTACCCAGTCGACTGTGCAAACTGATATCACATATATCCATCATACATACATGGGTGGACACTCCCACATGTGAAGTCACTATAGGTCAAGATTACAGAATGCTTGTAACAGCTAATCAATAACGGGTGGTCAAATAGTGCCCCTAAAAAGAAATGCTAGTCATTGGAATGGGATGAGGCAGAAATCTGGAACGATTACAAAATTGAGTCCATGAAGATTGATTGGGGGCAAGTGAATTAACTTCTCAGCTGTTATTTTCTTCGCCAGACTAAACAACTCTCCTCAGGGAATGCAAATTAAGCAGGGACACATACTATTTTTTTTCTGTTTTTATTATTTATCTTATTTTATTTCAAAATAATTACCCAAAGTAGGGTAATTATTTGCATTCTTTCATATCTTTCCAGGAACCTTTATTGCTGGTTCTTTGAGTGAATCAAGTAACTGCAGGTAAGCAAGACAGCATCCGTTCGTTGAGTATGATATTGGTCCAACCAATCACCGAACAGCAAACCTTTAACCAGGAAGGGAGAGGCTGAACTGATTTGTGTAATTGACTAATGTGATTGGTTAGGAATGAGAACCTGGATACTTTTAGATCTTCATGGCATGTGGAAGCTCTTATTCTAATAGAGCACCGCATATGCTTTACTCACCTACTTCATTACTGTATTCATCTCCATTGCAAAGTTACAGTGAAAGAATAGCAACAATCATACAAAGGTACAGTAAATGCAGATTGGTTATTTACCATATCTTATCAAAACATGTTGTCTTTACAACAGTGATGGACTTGTGCTCACGGTCAAAGTCAAAAGGTTCTTGGTTTGAACCCGTCCGTCCAAAAACATCTTTGAGCAAGATGCCTAACCCTTACATGCTACTTGATGATAACGTATTTTGGAGAAATGTATCGGCTGAAAAATGAAAATAGTTGCAAAATGTTCGTCAGTCCATCATGCTGAAGGAGTTATTTTGCATGAGGAACATTTGTACTCCTTCATGTGTTTCTTCTTTGTTTCCCCTCCCACAGCAGAGCTTGTTAACCCACGGACCTTGTGACCTCCACTCAGGTTTCCAAACTCCAAGCAAAGCGTACTCAAACGCTATTCTGAGTTGACTGAACAACACTTTATCCTCATTCTGCCTGCCTTGTAAAGGAAATACTATTTTTAATTAAAATTCAGTCCAACAACTTGCTTCTTTTTTTTATCAAAGGCAGGTGCCGGAGACAAACAGAGCCCAAATTAACCCTTTTTCTATTGCATTTTTGTATTTTATATTTTTTACATAATTAGGATCAACTTAGGTAGTTAGCCTCCAAAAGTTGACTGGAGGACTGTTTTTGACAAGCCGTGTAAATGAAGAGTATCTAGTAATCTAGTTTTGGATGAGAAATGTGATAACATGGTAGAACGAGAGGCCCTGTGTTAGATGGAACAAGCGTTAGATTGAGTGAGCCGTTGGCTGTGAGGTTTTGTTCATAGAGCCATCGTACATACATGGCTGGACACTCCAATTTGTGATAGATCAAGATTCCACATTGCTTCTAATGGTTAATCAATACCGCATGGTAAAATAGTTGTTCGAATCTAGTAGTAGGAAAATGAGTAATCTGGTTTGGGAGGAGAAATATGAAAACATGCTAGAACAGGAGGCCTCATGTGAAATCCAACGAGCGTGACATTGAGTGAGCGATTGGCCGTGAGGTATCCTTAGTGTGACTTTAAACCCGCCTTTCTGGGCGGGGAAGCTTCCAGAAGGATGGGAAGGGAGGTGAGGGGTGAGGGGTTGCTTGTTGATAAATGAGGAACTGTGTGTGTTTGTGTGTGTTTGTGTGTGCGCACACGTGCACATGCGTGCGTGTGTGTGTGTGTGTGTGTGTGTGCGGAGGGGGAGGAGGTGTCACTCACTTTCAGCTTGACTGAGAGAGAGCGAGAGAGAGACTGTGCCAATATACACTGACCCCTCCTCCCCCGCAAACAAACTGAGAACATTAAGAGTCATTAACGACATCACGTCAACAGAGCAAAGATGACTTTCTATCCCTTCCTGTCACAGGGGCCTATTAAGAAGAGAGACAACGCATGGCCAAATAAACCCTCACGACCACTTGAACTGTTATAAACCTTTATCCCAAGTTAGTCATCACAGATTTATCTGTGATGTTTTGATCATGGAAAATGTGAGTCAGATTCATCAGTAAGTTAAAATAAAACTGTGACTTGTGAGATTCCGAGCTTTCGAAGTTAAAACCGGTATGCTATGTAAACATTGCAACATGGGATCTGGCTTTTGTTAAGTTTCTGGTCAACCTTAAGGGGATGGAACAGGTCATTTACAATCTCTCTCAAGCAATTGAAACATGCTGCACTTTGGTGATGCAATTTTTGTGTTATGTGTTTTTTTGTTGATTGTGAAAACACAAACATACAAGTTGTAATTTCCGGAGCGGAATCGGAGGTAAAGTAAATTCCAGAAACATTTAGCGTGAATCATGCACTTGTTTTGTATTCCACTGTATGCATGGTTTAGAAGACACACACACACACACACACACACACACACACGCACACACACACACACAAACACACACAGACACACACAAACAATCCACATATCGTAAAAGATCAGAAATGAAATCATCTTTGTTCTTCCAGAAGGTAGAAAAGGAATTTGCAAACACTAGAAGTTCAATTAAACCAGTAAAATTGAGACGTGTCTTGCCCCTGAAGTAGCAATAATCTTTAAGTCTTTAGCTGATTGTGTGCTCCCTGATGTGGATTGAACCAGGCTCAGTATCCATACACCCATGCTGGGTGAAGTGTGGACCTGAGTTTAGTTCATCCATGCAGGGGATTACCGATGCGCCCACCTATAGGACGATAAGTCTATAGGGGGTGCTTTCCAGGGAGCCCGAGGATTGGTCCAGTGATCTGAGCTTTGGGTTTGACACGATGACATCAGGTTGGGCACAGCATGCCCCCATGCTCTCTCACAGCCAAGCCAACCTGAATCTAATCCCGCTCTTAAGTGTGTCTGCCTTGTGTGTGTCTGTGCGTTGTGGCACGTGTGTGTCTATGTGGTTTCCTGTGCGTCCAAGTTTCCCCCACACATTACAAAAGCACGCAGGTTAGGTTATATTGGAGATCATCTCATTTGTCTGAAGGATGTGTGTATGTGTGTGTACGTGTGAGTGTGTGCATGTGTGTGTGTGTGTGTGTGTGTGTGTGTGTGTGTGTGTGTGTGTGTGTGTGTGTGTGTGTGTGTGTGTGTGTGTGTGTGCTTGCCAGGCTACTTTCCCATTTTATACCCATTGCTGTCTGGAATTTGATTCATTCCGACTCTCAAGCTATTTCACTCATTGTTTATTACGTGATTCAACAATACTTCTTAATCGCCATAACAAAACAACTCAATTGTGGTCATTATGCAGTCTAAGTGTTAAGTTACTAAGTGTTTGCACTGTATATTTTCTTCCATGTACCTGGAACATTAGGGCACACGTAACAAAGTGCTCATATATAGAATCCTGTATTTGCCTTTGACTGCAGTTCCCCGGTAGGCTATGTCTTGCCTGTCTGGCCTTTAAGTAAAGGTAAATAGATGTGCGGGTGTGTCATTGGTTCCCAGTCTTTTCATTTGAGCTAAGAGGTTCTGTGTGGGAGCATGCTTTCCTCGCATCATTCAGGACAGCGCGGGCCGACAGAGACATGAAAGCTGATATGAGAGGGGCCGACAAAGGCGCTCCCAGAGCCATCTAAACAAGCATCAATAATGGATGGGACCACTATCTACTGGGCCGAACACAGCAGGAGGCCTGCCGGGCCAAGCAAACCATCCCAGGCCTAAACAAAAGGCCCTCTGAAATGCTGATAGCTGGCCTTAGACACATACACAGGCACATGCACACGCATACCCACACAAACACACACACACATGGCCACAACCATCACTCTTCTGTACCATGCGTTCCATCTCCGTCTTTCTCAAGACCCCCACCTGATACTTAGAGAGGGCTTTACAACTATTTAATTTATAATGTTCCCTAAAGCTTGAAGAATGCTAATTTATGTGGCCTGTTACCGCTTTTCCATCCTTTCACTCTTTCCCTGAAATTACAAATGTGTTGTCCCCATGGCCCTATTTATCCCCAACCCAACAGCTGGGGACAATTACACACAGGAAACTTGCAGGGGTCGTATTTTTGGGGTGCACTCAGGAAGCAAATGGCGGCTCCGTCCTTAAAAGGAGCCAAGGTGTGTGTGTGTGTGTTAGGGAGGGGGTGTTGGGGGGGGGGGGGGGTTGTGGTCACAGGGGCCCCTTCCTGGGCTCTCTCCACCCGAGGCAAGGGGCCTCTCCTTTGGACGGGCCTGCCACCAGCGGAGCCTGTGAAGATTAGCCAAAACAAGGCAGCGAGGGGAAGGAGGGATGAAAGGGAAGAGAAAGAAT
Organism: Pollachius pollachius; assembly: GCF_949987615.1. Classification (NCBI taxonomy): domain Eukaryota; kingdom Metazoa; phylum Chordata; class Actinopteri; order Gadiformes; family Gadidae; genus Pollachius; species Pollachius pollachius. Next base: position 33,257,330 of record NC_136936.1, read on the forward strand.
GGGAATGAACTCTTCCCCTTTTCTGAACTCACCCTTTGTCCTTTCCTCACCCTCCTCTGCCCCCCGCAAACTCTCCCCAAGCACAAAATGCCCCCTCTCTGCGTCACTGTGCACATCGTCTTCAAGGTATTTAGCGATATCCGGGACGGAATAGTTCTGGTGTCTTCTGAAACATGTACTATATGTTGTTGTTAGGAAATCAGAACTGACCCCTGGCTCTGCTCTCAGAAACAACAACAAAGGAAAGTTTATTTTCTCAGCCTGACTATGGAGGAGAAAAAAAAAATGGTCACACAGGCTTTTTCTGATGAAAGGAAAAACATCTCTGACTGGCTTGGGGAACAACAGCAGAAAAGACAATGGGAGTGTGTGTTGTGTCAGGTTCCCAGAGAGAAGTGATGGCCTCGTTGTTGTTTCTATTGATTGATGCCGCCGCAGAGTTGACACCAACCGCCATCTTACTGCGTTTGACTTCTACTCGCTCGTTCGCAAGAGCACAATTTGGATGCTATTGATCGGTGGGAGAGGGGGAGGAATCTCCGAGGAGCTGTCTCAGCAGAATTTCCTGAAAAGATATTTGTGAAACTACTTTTATACATTTGAATCCTGATTCTGTTGTCTCCTCTCCTGCATCCCATTTTTGTTCTTATTTTTACATTTGTCATTCCCGTAATAGTAATATCATCAGTATCGGTTGTGACTCACATCCTGCTACATCATGCTAATGCCTTGCATTAGTATACACCTGAAAGCCATTTGAAAAGTGTTCATTTTTGAAATGGCTTTTCACACACATACATGTGTGTGTGCTTGTGACACCCGAAAAAGAAAGAGCAACGAAGAGTGTAACTGAATTAGATGGAAACTTTCCAGATACTTGGATTTAACGCTCCATGGCCTGTTTACGTTCAAAAAAGTGTGGGGCAACGTCACCTTGACTGCACACAGCGTCCTAGAAGGGTCTTTTTGTCCTTATCAACACAACAAGAGTTGTGCTGTTCCCCTGTAAAGTCGGTTGACAGGAGCCACTGTAGCGAGTGTCCCCTGGTTCTCCCCGGATGAATGAACTCAATTATCCATCCCTTTGATTGGAGCGACGACAGCAATCACAACCTGAGCAGTTGATAGACACTGTGACAATCAATTACTCAGTTGCTTTTATCTGCCCCTCATGTGTGGAATGCTTTGTGTGTAATTTAAGTTTTGTTTGTGTATCGCTTTGTTTTTTTCGTGCCCGCATGTATGTGTATCTTTGTGAGATGTGTCATTTTTGTGGGTTTTTGTGTTTCTTTGTGAGTGAGTGTACGTGTTTTTTAAGCGTGTATGTGTATGTGTGGGGTTAAGAGTTCGGTATTTGTCTGTGCAGGTTCTACTGACTGATAAACACATTATTGCGGGGGGGAGAGACGAGCACATTGAAGTAGTGTTTATCCAGAGAGGGCTTGTTTTTTTTCTTCATATACCCCCCACTTTATTTCAATTATTTACCTCTCCGGCCCCAAACGCTGTTTGACAGGGTGTTGGCATGCACTTCACCATACGGTGATAGCGTGTATTATGTCAGGGTTAAACATCTGGGAAGAGTTGACAACACCAACACACTTCTTCCTCACGCTTCTATGTTTAAGTGTTCGCAATACGCAAGTGTGTGTATGTGTATTTATCCGATGCTTGTGTACAAATTCTGTAAAAAAAAATTAAATGGACGGCATTTAGCACGTTTAGCACCTTACAAAGCCAGTTTGTAAGGACAGTTGGCTGGGTTAGGTGTCCTGTTCAGGGACACATTAATTCTGAGGAACCCTCAGAAAAAACCAGCAACCGTTTGGTTGCCAAATGACCCGCTCAACGTCAACAAAGCGATCTGTTCAATTTCATAATATATTTTGTGCTTACTCTAATGTCTTTATTCACTCTTCTATTCATGTCTTTTTCAATGTAGAGCAACGCAGGAAGTTACACATTGTTTTGTTACTTTTGCTATTTGCAGTCATCTGACTGACAGAAGGCAGACAGAGAGAGTGTATGTGGTGTGTGTGCGTGTGTGTGTGTGTGTGTGTGTGTGTGTGTGTGTGTGTGTGTGTGTGTGTGTGTGTGTGTGGCGGTGTATGTGTGTGTGTGGGTATGCGAGATGGAGATCAAATTAGGAGATATCTTTATCAATCATTGCTTTATGGATTTTTCCTCCAGTTATTTGTGTTCAATAACAACCCTTCATGTCTATGATGTACTGAGATGCAAGTGATGGCTTAATGAGCTGATTAAATTCATGAAGTAAATTATTTTTTTTGCAAATTGACCTTTGCAAAACCGCTGATCTTAAATGCAAAAAATGCTTTAAGTTTCAAAAACCCGGAAAAGGAATTTCTACACAAACAGAAGTGCACACACATACGGAGACACACACACACACACACACAGTCACAAGCAAACACAATCTCACACACACACACACACACACACACACACACAACTACACGTAGACATTAGGTTTTCTGCACACAACAAATTATTTTATCACTGTTGAGTTGTGATCAATGACCCAATTCGTTTTGGGGTGTCAGGGGTATATTTGTGTGTTTGTGTGTGTGTGTGTGTGTTTGTGTGTGTGTGTGTGCATTTGTCCCCATAGACAGGACAAGACAGAGTGATTTAGCTCGCCCTCTCCTATACCTCCCAAAGGACTGAGATGTGTGTGTGTGTGTGTGTGTCTGTGTGTGTGCATGCGTGTATGTTTGTATTTTCATGTTCAGCAAACTGTATCAATGTATTGGTTTGTGTATTGGTGCATTCTTCGTGTAGTTTGTGCGATACATCAGTGTGTGTGTGTGTGTGTGTGTGTGTGTGTGTCTGTTTGTGTGTGTGGATTTGTGTGCATATGTATTCTCAATGGTATTCAGGGCTCTTGGGGCTCTTGGAAGTCTTGCAGGGGGCATGGGGGGGGGGACCCCTACCTGAATGCAATGTTCATCACCATCATCAGCAGGAAATGACATCGCCAGGAGGACCCATTCCACGGCTGCTTCAACATCAATCTGAACTAGCCAAGGGAAATGGAGGTGGATTGTTGTTTAGCTGCGGCACTGTTTGAATTTGTGAAGCTATCAAGGCTCTCTTGTCCAGAGTGGTGTGGCCATGGTGTCTTGGCTGCAGCAACCAATAAAAGCTTGTGGACCTGGGAGATTCCACGTAGTTAAAAATAAATATTCCCTTGACATGATGCGTAAGGTCATACAAATATAGATCTTTATTCAATTCATTCTTTGCATCCTAGAAATAAGTGTATCTCCAAATAAAGGAGCGTGACACCAGCGAAAAGGATTGTTGACGGACACCAAATAACATAATCAAATAATATCACAGCAGACTGTGTAATGTGTCTCCTCCATCACCCCTGGTTTGTGTGTGTGACCAACAGATATTAACAAAAGCACAATCAAACAGACGCACACACACACGCACACACACACACACATACACACACACACATACACACACACACACAGACAACCACGCACGCACGCAAGCAAGCACAAACACGCACACACACACACATACACGCACACACACACAAACACATGCACATATACAAATGACCAGCAACTCACAAACACACACACACAGACAACCATGCGCAAAAGCACAAACACACATACACGTACACACACACACACACACACACACACAAACGGACTCTATCTGCATGTCCTCATGGACAGGATGATCCTCTTCATAAGAGAGACCTCCAACGTAAGCAGCTGTGTAATTTCATCAGTCTGGCACCTGTGGGCCACCGTAGGCCCCAGATGAAGTCATTACAGTTCCCTTAGTCCCGTCCCCGACGACATCATCATCCGCACATGCCAATTAAGTCCACAAAAGAGAGACGTAGGGGAAAGCACGTAATGTATGTTAAACATATGCTAAAAATAAAACATAATGGTTAGGTTTAACGTGTCACTGGTTGTAGGGTATTTTAAACTCAACCAATACCACACACTCATGCAGGGACACACACAAGTGCACATCCTTCAAAGCACAATCTAAAGCCATCATACGAGATGCGTTACAATTGCCTGCTCTTTAATAACCTGCATCTAAGCTGTCTTTGGGTTAGGCATCTGCTTGTCAATAGTAATGCTATCTACAGCGAATTAGCTTTTGGTCAAATTATCATTTTGTCATCATGTGGAGTCATTCAACCAATCAATGCAACCAACACAGAAAACAATCAAGAAGTAGGCCAGCCCAGCAACCCAAATGGTAAATGGATAGCATTTCTACAGTGCTTTTCTAACCAGTGGCCATTCAAAGCGCTTTACAATATGCAAAACATTCAACCATTCATGCACACATTCAACCATCGATGGCGGTGTCAACCATCTAGGGCGGCAGTCAGCTCCCCAGGAGCAGTCAGGGTACGGCGTCTTGCTCAGGGACACTTCGACAGCTAGGAGGAGCCGGGGATCGGACCAGCAACCTTCCAGTTACCAGCCAACCCGCTCTACCTCCCGAGCCACATGCCACCGGCTCTATTTTGCAATTTTCTTTGCTGGGTCTAACCCCCCCCCCCCGACCCGTTGTACCTGTCAGGACTTCTATAACCCTTGCTCTCATTCATCCCACAGCTGTCAGCGCTACCTAACGCTAACAGCGAGCGTGAACAGCTAGCAGGTCAGTCTCGCCGCTGTCCACTAAAAGAAGAGCGACGGCGTGTTTTGTTCATTAGAGTGATATATCTGGACGTCTCGCCCTCGTTCTCCCCTACCCTCTACCCCCACTCCCCCTAATCTCATCTGTCAATCTGTGGCCACGAGGAGAGAAGACTCCCCAACGGTCTAATTCTCCCCCTCTTTTCAAGCCTTTGTTTTTAACAAGCCCCATACATTCTATCCTTCATCACCTTTTTCTCAGTCAATCCATCCCATTCCCCTCTCCTTCGTTCTGTTCCTAATTACCTCTCTCGTTCTCTGTCAGTCTCTTTCTCTCTCTCTCCTCTCTCTCTGTGGGTCTCTCTCCATCTCTCTTTCACACTCTCCATCTCTTTCTGGCAGTTTCTCAGTCTCTATCTCCATGTCAGCCTCACTCTCCATCGCTTTTCTCTCTTTTCTCTCCATGTCAATCGCTCACTCCATCCTTTAGTCTCTCTCTCGCTCTCTCACTCTGTCATTCTAATTGACTTTCTTGTTTACGGCCAGGGGAAGAGGACCGGGCCCCGGCGTCGCCGTTCCGTTATCTATCAGCCGCTTTCAGCCATTTATCAAATGTATAATTAAAGCAAACAGCAGAAGAAGACCCCTCCCCCAGCTCCCTCCTCGGAGGCCAAGGGTAACACCATTAGCCCCGCCTTAAAGGGCCCGGGTCTGGGCTGGGGTGGTGGGTGATGGAGGGGTGGGAGGCCCAGGTGTGGTGTTCGGGGGGCATGGGGGAGGTGGAGGTGGTGGTGGTGTGTTGTTCCTGAGAGGAAGCAGCAGTCATTAAAGCGCTGACTTCCATTCATTATGAATGAGCTGCACAGCTGTAATTCCAGCCTCTCTTTGAGGAAGGACCGGGAGAGAGTAACAGAGAGGGAAAGAGAAAGATGGAGAGAGAGGGAGGGAGAGAGAGGGAGGGAGGGAGAGAGAGAGCGAGAGGGAGAAAGGGACCTGGAAATGATTAGGGAAAGGAAGAGAGGAATGAGATACAAAACAAAGGGAGAAAAGAGTAGTGACAGGAGTGAGTGGGGAGGGGACAAAAAAAAGGTGTTGTCTGTCCCTCTGCTGCTCTCTAGGTCTCTCCCCATTCTGTTATTGTGATGGCCTGGCAGTGGGCTGTATGCACTAGCAGCAGTGGTGGGGACGTGAAGGGGATCTGGCTGTGACTTATGGGGACATTTACTGGCTGTAGGGCTGCATGGCGGCTATAGGGGATAAGGACTGCGTACAGTAAACAAGACAAATGGACCAATCACACAGATTGCACCAGCTTGGGCTGAAAAATGCTTAAAACTCAGTTTGGATCACATAAAACTGCCAAGCTGCCTAACATTGCCACCAAAAGTGTGGATGAATCTATTTATGTTTGTGTTTTAGCATTAGTTGGCATTGTGTGTGTGTTTTTTTTTGTGGTGTGTGGGTATGTGTGTGTTTATGTACTATGATTAAGGTGTATATTGTCATGCTGACTATAGTGTGTGTGACTTTGTTTGTGTTTGTATGTGTATGTATGTTTTATGTGGGTTGTGTAGATAATAATATGGTTTTGTGTGGGTGTGCGTCCCTGAGTATTGGTATAAGCATATGGTATATCGTATATGTGTGTGTTTTTGTTTATACATGTGTGTTGGGGTAATAATACTACAAAAAAACATGTTTTTCTTTATAGTTAGGTGTGTCCCCGTGTTTTTATCAATCTAGTGTGTACTAGCCCCATTTCGGGGAGGGAATGGCATTTCTTTGAGCTCTACCCCACCTCCCTAGGTGACACAAGTTCTCCTACAAACTGCATTATTCACACCAGTTTTGTTGTTTGGCTGTACAAACAATCAATTGCTGTTCCGCATTTTTCATCTTAATGAGCAGCAAAAACACAAGGGGACGCATTATACCAACCTGTTCACTAATACTTTGCCTGTAGTTCTATAAAAATTACCACACACACACATATTCAGATACATACACAATTAGACACAAATATATACACAAACAAATTCACGCACACATGTGACATTCATGGCACTGTGAGTGTGTATGTATATATCTATGTGTGTGTGTGTGTGTGTGTGTGTATCTGTGTGAGTACGGGTCTTTCTAAATGTGTGAATTTCTGTCTGGGGGTGTGTGTGTGTGTGCATGTGTGTGTGCATGTGTGTGTGTGTCTGTTCGTCACTCACATTTCATTACATTTAACAGTTTAGAGACTTACATTTGCTAGATGATTGAACTGCCAAAACATATACTCTTCAATACTACACACACAGAGACACATAACCACACACAGATACACAACAACAAAACGTCTGTGTTAACAGCCAACCAGACTCCTAGGTGCTAACTGAATTTGAACGTCTGAACCGACGTTGCACTTTTGGGCTTTTGCTTGCAATTATTCCTCTGCTCCCCAGCAGGCTTGCTTTCCCCCAGCATGCATCTTTTTGTTTTTTTTCCCAGTCTCAGTGTTTTGCTCCCCATATGCCTATTAGCTAGTGTAACCTTCGACCCCTCCAGCATTCTGTTGACAAAACATGATTTATGCGCCATGGCATTTGCTTCAGAAAAGCTTTTCCTTTTTTCGGGTTACAAATGAAAGCATTAAACAGGTGAATATATTACCTCATTCAGCCCAATTACAGCGAACAACATGAAAAAAAGGAATCGTTTAGATTGTGGATAATGTCTGCAAGTGTTCACAGCTGACTTTTTGACATGATTACGGTGTTTTTGTTGGAAAACAGAAGCGCTATTTTCTTCTACAGATATTGATGACCAGAAGTGATGTAAAGTTTGCTTTTGTATTGAGAAGATGTCCAAATAAATGTGTTATATTCTTTAATGCATCTTACCATTAAAAGTGAATAAAAAGTACACAGATGAACGGACTAAAACTAAACTCTTCCAAGCTCATATATATTCACAGTCACATACAGACACACATACCTTTCCAAGTATACATGCCATCACACATACTAATGCCCTGACCTCATAGTGACTGGAAGTTATAGGCCACATGAGCGAGATAAGGTGGCTCACATTATAAATCAAGCAGTACTCCATGCAAGCCATCTTCAAAACACTGCTACTGTGTATTTTTCAGGATTTCTGCCTTTTCCTTCTCCACGGATGAAAAGATATCATGTTCCAATTGACGTCTCCGGCCAATATCCTGTCTGTTTTTGGGGATTTATGTGCTTGTGTTCTTGATGTGTGTACTTGTGTTGTGTGTGATTTCTGGTGTCCCTGTGTGTGTTAGTTTGTTTGTTTCTTTATTTGTTGAGTGGGAGAGAGAGAGAGAGTGATAGAGAGGTACTTTATACCATATATATGCTGTTTTGCATCATGCTTGCTGATCGAAAATAATGTATCTGTTTCGTTCACAACACCATATGTTGTCCCGAATGGCCATAACACAATAAAATAAATGCAGCAACAAAACAAAACATTCAGTTGTGTTGCATTCCTTTTTTTGCAGTTTTAAATTTCCATTTAACACGTGATCAAAATATCTCCATATCCATTAATGTCAGAATAAATAAATACATGGGCTTATAACATGATTTGCAGAAAATTCTAAATATGATAAGCACAAGCATAAAAAAAATAAGAAATGCTAATCAAAACATGGAGCCAGACAGAAATACAGAACGACAAACTCTTCTATGCTTATTCTTTCTGAACCTTTTGCCCTCTCTTGTTCTCCCTCTGTACATATATGTATCTACTTCTCGATCCAACCCTTTTCTAACTCTTACGTATTTTCTCTTAATCAAAATATCACCTTGCCAAAGTTTGTGTCTAGCACGTATGAGTTATCAATTGAATCATCTCAAATAAAATGGCAATGAAAATATCCCTCAAATATCCGTCCTTCAAGCCAGTCACCATGCTGAATTAGGCTGCTATTGCACCATCAATTCCTGCCGTGACTCAGGCCTGAGGCAGGGAACGCCAAACCGCGACGCATTCCGTCTTCAGAACTCTGCGTCGACTTGATTTAGGATTAAGGAGCAGGGGTCAATAATTAATTCATCATTGTCTGTGGGCACGTCATAGGAGCAGTCAGACAACTACGACTACGGTCGAGGAAAAATTGCAACACCCTAGAAATGACACACGGCTTGTCCCAGACGTCTCTACTCTCTATCTCTCTCAACTAGGTCTCTTTCTTTCGGCGTCTGTGTCAGCATGTTTGAGTAAATAATTTAAATTAAATGGAAATTCTAAAATGTCTCTCTCTCTCCCTCTCTTCCCCTTTTACGGCTGTTATATTTGTTCAACTTATTTGTTTCAGCCCTGGAATAAACGTGTAATTGGAAGGCCACCGGGGTGGTGACACTCGGTTATCAAGCCAGTAGCATGCGTCGGGGGGTGGGGGTGGAGAAGTAAGCGACAACTCTCCATGTCTCCCCCATTACCCGCTAATACTAAAAAGAGAGATAAGTAGAAAAGCAGCATTGGGCTTCTCTTTAATGGGACACATTTGTATGCATTGAATTGAGTGCCAATTTAACTGACGTGTATTTCGAAAATCCAGAAATGTAAAATACACTTTGTGGTCAGGGAATCAAAAGAACATCTCTGAATATTTTTCCACAAATGCATATTGTCGGGTCTTAAGAATATGAAACCAATGTCGGGAGTTGAGGATGTGCTTTTGCACATTTTTAGATCTCATCTTTTGGATATGTTTTGGAGCAGCAGTCACTGCAACAGTTTGGGTTTCCACCCAGATGGAAAGGAACTTTATTAACCTCAAGTTTGAGTTCAGGGGACCATAGCGTTAAGAATATCGATGTTGGAACCTTGATGTTGTACCTCCAGTGGATTGGAGTAGCTTTATTGCAGATAAGAGTGCATCAAACATGTTCACAAACTAAGTGTGGGATATTGGCAAAGTGCCGTATCCCGTCACTGGTCCAGGCAACATGGAAAAAAATATGCCCCTTAGCTTTTTGGCAATAGACACATTCAAACATGTCATGAAATAGTTGAATAGTTACAATTGCATTGTTCATTAGCCTGTTAAAAATATTGACTTATGAAAAATGTGTTGTTATGTGTTGAATGGCACATAACATCATGAGTAAAAGTCAATGTGAGCACAGCAATCGACCTATGGGACTTCATTTGGCATGTACATTTCCTCATAATCTGTATGTGTTGCGGTGCACAGTGGCTTACATCAGCACAACACCTTTAGCCTTCTACCCATAAGTATTTTACCATCGCATCTAAGCTGGAAATTTTAGATGGTATCATTAACAAACCACAGATTTGAGGCATTCAAAAAATTGTGTCACGTGTTAAAAGGATATTATTATTTTCTGTTTTATAACAGGCAATATCTCAAGATAATCTTGGAAGGAAGCCATGCATGCTGTTTTGTATAATGCGTTGCACCAGCTGTATTTTTGTGTACGAGAAGGTAGGCAGACTTGCAGCTAGATAGCTTTTCCTCCCTTTTGTCCCCTTTGTTTTTGGGACTTGATGTGTGTTTTATGTTCACATGTCACCCTCACTTAAAGCATTTCCATCATAATCTTTTGCTAGTCCATTATTATTCACCAAAAGCCTGGTCATCTAACGTAACCCAGCAATGTAACATCCATTACCTCCCCCACTACCCCTAGACCAGGGGTCTCAAACTCGCAGCCCGGGGGCCAATTGAGGCCCGCCGGATGATATTTTATGGCCCCCTACTTGACATCAAAGTTTAGTGTTAGTGCGGCCCGCGCGTTGTTGTCAAACGGCTTGCCACGCTTTTTTATGACTTGTGATAGGGTGACCAGATGTCCCGGTTTTGCCGGGACAGTCCCAATTTTAAGTTGCGTGTCCTGAGTCCCGACATTAACTAAAGGACGCTAAAATGTCCCGGTTTCCACCAACCGCTATGAAATGTCCCCTGTTGTCAGCGATTACATAGCCAACGTGATCTAATTATAGCCCGATCATTAACTTAGATTGGGTAAGTTGTGCTCCTTTTTTTTGTGGAATACTTGATGGGGCCCAGCCTGACCCAGACTCTACCTCCAGCGGCCCCCGGGTAAGTTGAGTTTGACCCCTGCCCTAGACAGTTGAGTTGTAACTGAAATTTCACAGAAAGTGCCCCAGTGATGTTGGTCTTTCTGCAGAAGAAACTGTTGATTTAAAGATTATTAAGTTATAATAAAATGTTCTTTACATTTATGCAAGGAGCTTGCTATGCAGCATCTGGTGTCTGTATAGAAGTAGGCCTCCTCAACGACAAGATTGTTTTCAGACTTTGGCAACAAAATTGTATTTAATACCTTTTACATTGAACAAGGTTTGTTTGTTGAGGTTTTCTCCCATCTCAATTAAATCATTACAAATCATGGTGTTGGATGAGACTGCGCACATACCCTGCGAATTCCATTTTGCGAAAAAGGGACATTAATTTTAATCGCAACAAAGTCAATTTTTTATTATGAATTTGTTTACGTCTTTTTAGCCTGCAAAATAAATCGGTTTAAACAATATTGGGTATCTTTGTCATTGTGACAATGACAAAGATACTGTCATTGTGTCACCCAACATGTTGACAACATGTAGGGTCCCTACATGTTGTCAAATGCGACAGAGGTAACACCATTTTATGTTGATCAGAAACAGTCCTTTTATTGCATTCATAGTGGTAAACTAGATTAATAGACCTATAATTATCGCTATCCGTTATATGTATTGATCATTCATCACAGCGCTACAAGCAAATGTTGGTACTTGCACTGCGGTAGGTGAACATAGGTTGCTTTTGATAACATTATGATGGCAGTTGTATCGCTAGTTTTATATTGGATACCAACCTTCTCAAAGAGTGAGTCACTTCATCTAGTTACTGAACAGGGAAACTATAAAAAAAAACGTTTCCAAAACATGGATGTATTAACGAATGATCAGCCCACTTCTAAAATCCCCCTCATCCGCAAACTGCCATTCGCTACACTATTTCACCTTCTGTGCAGCGGTTAATGTCAATGTCTGAGAGAGGATAAAGCTTCTAGGACACTTGTATATACAGTAATGCCACTGTGTGAGTGTGTGTGTGTGTGTGTGTGTGTGTGTGTGTGTGTGTGTGTGTGTGTGTGTGTATGTGTGTGTGTGTGTGTGTGTGTGTGTGTGTGTGTGTGTGTGTGTGTGTGTGTGTGTGGGTGAAGATGTGTGGATTTCCTGGACTGATTTTGATGTCTGCATCCAGGAGGGTTAGGCTCCTTGGATGCATAGTATAATGCCACGGTGTGTATGTACGAATTTCATATGCAACATCGCTCATTATAACAATCCTACACAATGATGGTACTAAATAAGAATAACAAAAAGGTTGTAGCCATGGGGATAACACGCCCCACTCCCTCCTACAAGACCGGATTTTCTTAAAAATCGGTTATTATCACTATTATCACTATCACTGCAGCTCCGGTGGGGGAGCTCGGCAGCTCAGCTCTGAGAGTACAATCCCTTTCTCCGCCCGAGCTGCCGGACTGCCGCCGAGCTCCCCCGGCCGGAGCTGCTGAACTGCCGCCGAAGCTACAGTGGTAGTCCGGAGGAGGAGCCATGGAGGCGAAAGGGATTGTCCCCCCGGAGCTGAGCCGCTGGACTGCCGCCGAGCTCCCCCCGCCGGACTCAGCTCCTGGAGTACACTCACCGGAGCTGCTGCTTCGGCGGCAGTCGAGGGGGCGCCGCCGAAGCTTCGGCGGCAGTTCCGCAGCTTCGGCGGGGGGAGCTCGGCAGCACTCCGGCAGCTCAGCTCCCGGAGTACAATCCCTTTCTCTTCCATGTCGCCGTTCAATATGGACTTCAGAGAGTCAAGGCCAAAGTTCCTTTCCCCCAATTCTTCTTAACCATGGCCGAGATAACCCCAACTACGAGTCTTTACTTGTTGTGGAAGTAACTGAGACGTCAGACGCAGTCTTTATGATTCATAATATTATCCGAGGCGCACATAGCTTTTGGCCGTGATTTTAGATACAATATTATATAAATACCTAGCCTGGTCCTACCAGACTCTCGTACTTCATTTCAATTGCACAGAGAGTCTGGACCCACTCAATTGACAAACGTTAACTCACTTCAAGGCGGGTGTCTGTTGAAGTCTACAACTATTGGATCTGCCCATACCACTCTGGATCTGCTATAACCAATCGCTAGTTTGGCAGGGAATCACGTTGCGCGCAGGCTGTAAACAAGCCAAACACTGTGCGTGAAGATGTCCGTCAACGAGAGCCGACTTTAACGTCATTGTTCTCAGCCAATTTGGACGGAGAAAACCCATTAACATACCGCAGATCCAGACGTAGTACTGAAGGGAAATTCAAATTGAGCGTAAGTACTTAGGTGGGCAGAGCCAGGCTAATAAATACCTATATATTATATAAGAATATTATTTATATTAAATTATATTATATTATATAGATATAGAGCTCCAGGAGTCCGCAAACGGCAACAATCCCTTCTCCTCCATGCTGTGGTTCACTCTGACAGCTCATTGGTCAATGGGCAGCAGCTCATTTGCATTAAAGCTACAGATACAACAAACAGCATTCTGAAGGGACTGAAACAGACGGGAATAGCGTCAGGCGAGATTTTTTTCCCTATAAGCTATTTCCAGCAAACAGCTTTAAAAATAGATTTTCTGGAAGTCACATACTATGTCAACTTGTTGGGAAAACACCATAATATGTCTCATTTAAGTCCATTACACTAGATGCAATCTAATTTCTACACACTTGATCTTTACTTTATATTAGTGAAGTTAATATTACTGATAGATGATGCATTTAACAAATCTACCTGTGCTGTGTACAGTTTATTTTATTGAAGACAAGCTGCGTCACCACATCCGGCCTGGATGACAGGCAATACTCTGACATCCTTGCACATCTGTTTAGATGGAAGACTGTACCTGCCTTACACGAATCAGATGAAGAAATGAGGGATCAGCTAATACCAGATGATAAATGAAGTAGAACGATTTTTACCTTCAGATATGAGTTGAAAATCCCATGAATCTATCTTATTTGAGGCATCTTTGTCATCTCAGCCGTTTATCTCAACAGCACTTTATTTTTTACGCTCATTTGGTTTGTTCCTTTCACATTCACATATAGTTGTAAAACCATCACATGGTAAATACCTGAAGTCACAGCCTAAATTAGGAGCTGCTGGAACGGCCACTTCCTGTTGCCTTCAGGGACAGCGAGGTGATCCCATGACAGTGAAACTTTGCATCTTCGCTTTTTCTCAGTCTGTCATTCTGTAATCTCCTTGTATGTTAATAAATTAAATTAAATATTTTAAAAAATATTTAAAAATTGTGTTGCCACTGTCAGCACATATTAACATGCTGGCTTAAAATTGCTATGAAAAAAGTATGTTATTGTTCAAAATGCGACCACATTTTGTCATCAGAAAAAGCCATGTCAATGTAATCATTTATACTTTGATATAACACAGACTAAACACACCTGCATTTCAGTGAAGGGAAGGAGAAATTGTCACAGCTTTTGTCTGCTGCAGAAAATGGGGGTCAAAGGTTACCTGTGATTAGCTTCCGATTGACTATACGATTTGATCTGTTTTGTACATTGTCCTGAACCAAACCAAACAACTTATTTTAGATAAAAATTGATGCGGTTGGTCACATATTAATGATATGGATTCATCCTGGTCTTAAATGCATAACGTTTTAAAAAGCATGGAAAAGGATGTAACCGTGGACTCGAAATGCACCCTAGGGGAATCCCACGGATGCTATTACGTGAGTTATTAGCCATTTTATGTTACCTGGTAACTTTGATGAAACATTTTGACTACACTCCCACCAAATCTGATTGTAGTGAGCGGAGAGAATAAAAGCCTGAGCAACAATTTGGCCCCGCCCCCAAAAAATAATAATCTGCAAGAACAAATTGTGTACAAGTTGCTAGTGGGCATGGTGCCTTGGGTTTAGTTTTCCTTTATGGGACATTCAGTGTTTTCCTTCAGTTCTTTTTTTTTGTTGTCTTTCTGTATTTTTAGTATTTCTTTGTTGTTATGGACTGCCCCACCCTCTTGGGCTTTACAATGCATTCACAGCAGCGAGGAATCCAATAACCTAAAATGTTAAAAAGCAGCATTGTGTTTAATGTTTAATAAGAAAAATTTAACAAAGAACATAAAGATCTGTTTTAGGGAATTGCTCCATTTGATGACACAGCTCCCTGAGTCCTTGAGCAAGGCACTAGACCCCCTGCTCCTGTTGTTTCAGTGCAGCCATGAGCGGTTTCATCTGACACATATTACCCTCTTTCTTTTCCTTTTGAGTCCGGACAATATGTGTGTCTGCATGGTTGTGTAGCTGTGTCTGTGTATCTGTGTGTAGTACTGTGTGTGTGTGTCTATGGAATTGCGAATGTGTGTGTGCGTGCGCACAGGCGTGCATGTCACTGTGTGTACAGGGTCTGTTATTTCATATGCTTGTATTTTCCTGCTCTGGGATAATAATAACTCGGAAAAAGGGCAGCAATCAAGATATTTCTGTGTGGGTAACCATAACAACCACCACAAGCTAAAATGATAGTGTCCTCCAATTGTCATGGTCTTACGGCAGATGATAAAATATACGTGACATATACACAACCACACACACACACACACACACACACACACACAAACACACACACGCACACATGCACACACACATACTCACCACAGCAAAGTATTTAACTCTAATAGGTCATCTGAGAGTTTCCAAGTCCAAGGTTGGTCACAAATTGAACATATGGCACCTTCATCACTTCCTCCTCCACCTCTGTACGGAACGTGTCAGAAGAGGGAGGCCGAGAACCCTCGGGGCCTTGAGGCTTCAAGGCTTCTGGGGGGGGGGGGGGGCGCGGAGTTCCTGGCTAGCAAAATGGGTCCCCAGCTTGCATACATGCATAACACACGCTCACACAATGTCACAGGCACACACACACACACACACACAACACACAGAGAGTTACATGCACGTGCACACGCTCAAACACAAACACGCATGAGCATACACACACACATACACAAAAGTATTAAAACACACATACACAGCCACACACACAGACATGAACACATGCATGAACACATTTACACTCTCACACAGACACGCACTCACTGGCTCTATATGCGTATATAAATATATATATGCACATTGCATGTGAAATGGCTGCCACAGCCCGGCACACATGTTCAGAGTTAGGCATCAGTGTGCCTCGCATCCCAGGGTAAATAGCTGGTGCACGTCACGAGGGCCTGTGTGTCAGGAGCTATTACTGTAAAGTAGCGAGCGCTGTGTTGGGAATACGAGACCCAGTGCAATCATATGGGCCAGCGGGGCTGGGAGGCCTGCTTTAAAAATGTAATTTGTCATAGGCTACCTGTTTAGCCCACTGAAACGCTGTAATCCACAACACAGCGCAATAAAACGTGATCCCATCGTTTTGGGCTTTGCCGGACCGTGCAAGCCCGGAGGCCGATCAGAAGTGTACCAAATAAAGAAGACTCGCCAAAACCCGAGCCCCTCGTGTTTCACTGGATCGAAGGCGAAACTTTTCTCTCTCTTTCTCTGTAAATTGCGTCATTTTTTGTGCGCTCACTTTGTCTGTCTGTCTGTCTCATGCTCACCCCCGTAAAGGAGGGACCTCCTCAAGCACACGCGCGCATGTGCATGTGCACACTGCTGCTCCTTGATATCTAAATAGGGAGCGGGTGCAGAGGTTTTGCATGATTAGGAGTGCGGTGAGTTGGACAGTGTTAGCCTCTGGATGGATGAATGTCTTATTCATTCAATGAATGGTTGATCTTTGTGATGCCCATGTCAGACGGCTGATGTGTGACAGCTGGAGCCATGGGCCCCGGCCCCTCAAAGCCCAGAAACAAAGTGACAGTAACTTTGTAACCTCTAGTCACAGTCTGCATAATGAGATGGAATAAACGACTAAAGTTTAATGGGGCAGGTAAGTGAGCTCACAATAGGGCTTTTGTGTGTGTTTTAGGGTGTGTGTTTAGCTGCCATTATAGGTGCATGTGTGTTTGTTTGCCTCATTTGCTGCGTATCATTTTGCATTGTCATTGAGGTGCAAATGTCTGTATGTATTTGTTTGTGTGTGCAGTTCTATGCGTGCACACTGTGAGCGTGTGTGTGTGTCTTTGTTTGATTGTTTTGGGTCATAGGTACCGGTGAAACCATGCAACCGGAACCTGCCATCAGATGAACACAATTTCAGCGACACGCACACAAACACACTCGCTTGCACACATGCACGCACACAGACACACACACACATACACACTTAAGCAAACACTGAGTAAGCCTGACTAAAATCAGTAGTATGTATCCAAATCAGCTTCAGTCAAGCACTGCGTGCGTTGGGGACACAGCCGCTGAGAGAGAGCAAACCAAACGAGGCGGTATCATATTCAATTTAAAACAGAGCTTGCTCCGTAACCGTCTCATGCCAGAAACCACATGAAGACTGGGCTTTAACGGGCCCGGGACCCACCAAACTGATTAGTTAAATAAGGAGCACAGCATACATGTCACACATGGTACTTTTACTCTGCTTCATAGCCTTTCCCCTCTGGTGTTTTTCATTTAGCCTTTATTTCCCAAAGCTTCGATATAATCCATGGAGAAATGTCACATGCTGTGTTCCGACTCAATGGATCCGGGAGGGTGGGACACTGATTTACTGGATTTGTGTTTGTCATCCAGCAAAGTCTTTTATTCAAAGCGACTAAAATACAACGAGCAAAACATACCCGAGTGCTGCACAACCTTCTTTCAACAGTAATGTTCTTACCCACATTATAGTTTACATTTCAGCAAGTGGAAAAGTTTGCCTCTGTCAGAGATGTCAAACCTATTCATTTTTCCACCAATGGCTCATAAGTTTTCATTGTCGGAAACAAAGTAACAGATGTCGCCTAGGTCCGTATCAAAGGTTGCGTCCATGAGGACATACAGGAAGATGTCTTTCAGATTCCTGTGCTATGCTGGTGCCATCCACCAACTCATCATCCCGCCCCAACTCTCTTGTGTCCTCCCTATTGGTTCTCCTCAGGGCATCAGAGCGGCATCGGCCAATAGCGATGAAGCGAGCGCTGTGGCCTGGGCTGTGAAGAGCGTCGGTTTGCCACATTATCTCCGGACGGCTTGCAGTCACCCGACCGTATCAAAGCAGATACGGTGATTTCTGCGCTGCGGTTTGAGAATGGAAGCCACATTAAGGGAGGCCAGTGGAAGGATTGATACAATGTGGTATTATTAGAGCAGCGTAAATGACCGGCTATTACACGCTCTGCGCACGCTCAACCAACCACTGAACTGACAAGCATATTAACCGATTTATTTAGGCTTTGAGCAAGGAGACACATCCTCCCTGTTTTCTGACGTGCTCTCGGAAAAAAACTGACAACTGCTGCCCACTGACCGCCTCTTGATCTCTGGTCTTTATTTATTTATTTATTTTCTGTTTGCCGCCATTTTGTTTGCAGTCATCCGAAAAAGCATCTCTCAAGGGTGTAGCGTTGGTGTTTGGCCACACACCAAAAGCGGTTTACAGGGTTCGCTGCCCTCTAGCTAAGATAATGATATGCAGTTCTCACGGCAACAAAGCAAAGTATTCATCGATCTGGCAAAACAAGCTTCCTGGGGCTAAATGATAATCTAATAGATGAGCGGTGTTATTTTCCCTGCATTTTAAAATAGGCTGTGTTTTAGAAGGAGGTATGTATGCATATTTCAACAAAGCAGAAGAATGTGTGTGTGTTCTTTTCGGGTCTCCCTGGATCAGAATGAATAAGATGAATCCCTAGCTGGCTTCAGCACACACACTCTGAAGCCTTTGCTTTTTTTCCTTCCCTTCATGCTCTTTAGTCATTCCATGTGCATACATTGTATTACTCGGCTACTGCCATTCATACCTTCCCCTTTCATAAAAGAAACAGCGAGAAAAAAAGCACAATCCCAAAAAGATTTGAACTACAAATGACACCGTAAGCGACTTTAGAAGAATGGACGTTGTCTCAATATTCAACGGTAAAATGTGATACACAACACAGACCTATGTTAGCCTGCTAGCTGTAACCTCTGTCATCGTTGTGCAGAGGGAGGGGGATGGCTAACAGGACCACAATGGGGCCTGCGGTCTTTAATGTCACCCCGAGCCATTAGGCCGATGAATGGGGCACACAAGGACGTGGCCTGTAGACAGGACCGGGGACATCTCTCTGAGCCGCAGCAGGTAATGTATTGCAATAGGCTAATGGCGAGCCGCCCTTACGCCTCGCACTGTCTACCCCGCCACAGCCGCCGCTGCCATAAATTGAGTTTAATGATACAGATCATCCGTTTCAGGACTCATGCATTATGGATGGACCAGAGGACGCGCCAGAGTGTGTGAAAGATTGGGCGGGGGGGGGGGGGGGGGGGGGTGGATGGATGTGTGAGTGAGAGAAAGAGAGGCAGAGAGGTAGTGAGACAGTGGTAGTATGTCTGTAAATTAGGAATTATTTGAGTGTGTTTTGTGAGTGTATAACGTGTGAGTGAGGTCATGAAACCTACTTGCATGTGGGGGTAACCATAAAAGGAAATTGACTAGATTCAGTTTCAGAGTTTAACTTAGTTTTAATATCTGTTTTTAATTTGACAACAACTGGTGTCACTAACAGAAAATTAGGGTTTTGCTTAGGATACTGGTTTGGATTCGACATTACCTACTGCCCTCACCATGACGACCCACACAGGTTAAGATCACACCTTTAGTCCTAAAATGTAAACTTCCAGCAGTGTAAACACCACACATTTCACCAATGGGTATGGTGGGGTACCTTTGGAACAGCCTCTGTGATGCAACACAGATGCAAGTGCCACGGAACACTTCAAAAGGCATCTGTGGCACATGACAAATCCAGAATAAATGGAGTGTTAGGAACCCGTGAAAATTGAGTGGTAGGAGCCGTTAATTGGATGGAAAGATGGAGGGATTAATGGGGAGAAGAGGCCACACAAGAAGTCTGTGAGTCAGAGGATGCTATCCAGGGCTGAGACCTGGTCCTGCAGGGGCCACACACACACACACACACACACACACACACACACACACACACACACACACACACACACACACACACACACACACACACACAGGTACAGACACAGACACACACACACAGACCCAGACCAGACACACACACACATACACAAACACACCTGTATGGATGAAAACAGACACACAAATGAGCACACACACACACACACACACTGCCATACATACACGCACAGTGGCGTTTAAGGAACTAGAAAGTAAAAAAATAAAACATACTAATGTTGAAAGTATAAAAAGTACATAGGTAATCATTTGTGTTATCTATGGTCACAGGACTCACAGGAGGTAATCACACATGCGTAAATTTGTAAAAGGTACAGAAATATGTAACGAAAATACATTAGCATGAGTAAATTAATGTCTTCATAAGTACGCTACAAAATACATTGGAGAAATAGTAAAATGTATTTGAGGTAAAGTACAGACTCTAAAACTAGAAAATCAAAAACTATTTAAAGTAACAATTTAACATATATACTAGCTAGTAACTTAAAATTAACTGAACATCTCTGTTGTCAATGATATTCAATAGAATAACATCCTATAACACACACTAATACACACATTACAACTTTAGGGACTGTAACAAAGTATCACACCTTCTGCCCATGCACACACCACACCTGCAAGTCTTTACACACATGACAATACACAAAACGCGACACACACGTGCGGATACACACTCATTGACACAGGCATGCAAACACAAGGGAGACACATAGAAACGCAAACAGACGTGTGCGTGTGCACATAATGAACTAGGTCATCCCATATAATTACGCCGTCTTTCTGTATCTTTGTTGGAACTCAACGGTCCCGGAGCCTGTCTCTGTAATGGTGGGACCGGAGGCCCCGTTACGTCACCCCTCAGCGTCCTACTGGCTTCAGAGGGCTGCTTCATGTGGTAGCATCCACCAAACTGTCACTTCTGCTATGCTGGAATAAGACCAGGCGTCCATGTCAGTGTGCTGCGAACGCAACTGACGCACGTACACAGACACGCACACACACTACCAATACCGATAGTGTGTGTTTGTGCAAGTGTGTGGCTCACTTGCATGGAACACGGTTAGGTGTATGTACACGAGTGCACACATGGACGCACGCAGATGCCTCCAGCGTGTGTGTGTTTCTATAAATACAGTGAGTGATGTGGGCCGGGAACTTTGTCAGCAAGAACGTGAACGGCTAGGAGATCAGATGAGACGGAGATGAAAACCTACGGTCTAACGCTAGTCTGAGAACTGGCCTCTCTGAGACGTTAATTCAGTTTGGTGCATATGGGGACACTTTATATCAGACTGTCAGATAGATGATAGATACAGATACATGTATATCTGTGTGTGTGTGTGTGTGTGTGGGGGGGGGGGGGGGGAGTGTGCCCACACTCAATGTGTATGCATGTGTGCGCCTGGTTGGGTTTCACATGCGTGTTCTTTTGGGGTGTGCCATTACCCCTTCAGTCTGCTCCCCATTAAAGCACACAATTCATTTAGGTAATGCAGAGCAGCTTTAATAGATTAGATCAATTTAATAATTGTCATGGCCTGCCAAAAGTCCCTGCACAACAGGTTTATCTTTCAAAGCAAAAGCCTTTGAAAACCGAAGATTACAAAAAAGGAAAAGCGGCCAATGTTTCTCTGTGTATTAATTTCATTGAGTTTCAGAGCCGCTCCAACCCAAACTAATCAAGCATGGTTCCTAGGGTTAGCGCACTCAGCTTCATATAGGAAAATAAACACTCCTTTATTCTATTCTAAGGAACAAGGATCCCAAAGTACTCACTTAATCATCAATCCCTTTACGACTCTCTCTTTGAAGGGCTGTTCTCATTGATAGATGTTGTCAAGTTTGAAGGCTACAGAAACGGAGCCCACTGATTTAATGGGTTTGTTTTTTTGTCGGGCGCATCTTAAGAAGAAGTTCACAGGGCTATCTTTGTATACCGAGACGTGCATTAAACAAAACTTGTCAAACCAGTCAGTACGATTCCAAGATTAGAAGATATATGAATGATTGAATCTGCTAAAATAATCATCCTTGTCTTCTCAATGAATAATAATAGCGAGCAGGAGTGTCAAGATCTTCCATAACACCCAGAGAGTCTTGTGTGAGTGCCGACCCGCCAAAAGCTTTCACCAAGCATTCATGAAAGAGTCATGTGTCGGGAATGACACGTCGCATCGTGATCGCACTTGGCCACTAACAAGAAAATTGCCGATTTCAGATTCCAAACGTGTGGCTTCGCTTCATCCATTACCCACACTTTTGCGGGTATTGTGCAGAGAGAGAAGAAAGCGTGAAAATATATCCTCATCTGATTCCAATGTATGATTCGAATATGCATATGAAGCAACACCAACGAAAAGGTAAGTGCCCCAGTTTGGACCGGACTTGACCGGACTGAAAAAGGTGTAAAAACACTAACCTGCTCTCACAGGATTCCGTGAAATGACAACGGACGCTTAACTCAAAATCCGTTGAATCCTCAAGGAACCAGGCCAATTTCTGATTGAAAAACACATACACACACATTTATAGTTGTTGAGCTAAGAAGGAATAAGTGTGCAAGAGCGAGGCGAAATAAGAAGGTGATAATACCGTAGCAATCTAAAACCTCATTCTGCCTTAGACATCTTTCTCATTCACCTTGATAGTGTCTACACTTTTTTTTCCTTTTGTTCCCATTGCTTGTATTCCCAAAATGCTTTTCGACTAATGCACATCCTTGGTTTATAGTGAGATACAACAATGGCGTGTGGGTATGTCTTCGTACGATACATATATTTCGAACAAGAGAGGTTTTTCATTTTCTTCTTAAAAAGTACACTTTTCTGATTTTTAAAAAGGTACTCATTGCAAAAGCAAGAAAATAGGTGAAACCTCTTAGTGCTATTTACCCAGTGTCCAACCACCCCTACCAAGAGATGCTTCTCCTTCTGAGTGCCAGATTGCCATCTCTGTGTTGTGGTAATTAGTTGAGAGTGTTTTGCCTGCTAGATTCCTTGTGCTTTTCAACATCTAATAATAAATCGTAATCTATCTATCTACATTATGCTTCTATACTTCACCTTTGGAATTTGATTTGTTACCCCTGACAGACAGGTGTTGCAGCTATGAAAATAGTTGGATGTTTTTTGATTGTTGCTATTGCTTTAGTTTAAGATAATTCTGAAGACTGTACATGTTGTAGATCACATGCTCCATTTCTCAGTTAACGTTCCTGGTGCATTCATCAAGCGTGCTTCTTCCAAAGTGAAATGTCGACTTCGGTATTTCAGTTATGCAAAGCATTGCCAGGCCATTGCCAGGCCGTCATTTTATAGATATCGTCTACATGTCTTGTATATTTTTGTGGGAATTCCAGGATTACGACCAACACATTAAATGCTGTCGCAGTCGGGTTATCCGTGTGGGCAGGGGCGTAGGAATGAGTTTAACATTGCGGGGGACACATATCGGAAACCTGACAGATCCGGTATAATTTTTAGGTGGGACAAATGCGCCTGTCTCCGATATTGGAGGGGACACGTCCCCTCCGTCCCCCCCGGTTCCTACGCCCTTGCGTGTGGGTATGTTTGCGCTGTGTGAGTGTTTATATGTGTATGGGAAGAAACCTTGCATGCATGGCTACTTTGGAGAACACAGACAGGTCCTTGAGTGCTAAGAAGGTTGTTTCCAATGGCAACAGAAAAGGGCACCGGGGAGTGAGATACTAGGGCCGTAAACACAGTATCTGCAGGCTGTGTATTGTTGTTTGTTTAATTTGTTCTTAACCAATGAGCCTGAGGTCTGGCTGAGCGCTGAACATTGGAGCAAGTACATCCTTTCAGGTGTGCCATCCTCCTTTAGGGCCCTCACACTCAGGGACAGCACATCGAGTACAACAGCGGGATAAAAAGATCATCCATTCTACCTTTACTTAAAAAAAGTATGTCACAGTGATGCTAGAGAGCGGCCCCAGGTGGCATAATGTATTTGAATAATGCATGTGCATGTGTGTGTGTAGTTGTGTGCATTTGTGTGAGCTTGAGTAGGGCTGTGTTTGTGTGTCTATGTATGTTTGTGTGTGCGGCATGCACGTGTGTGTGTCGATGCATGTGTGTGTCTGTGTGTGTACGTACATGCATACATGTGAATGTCTGCATGTGTACGTGCGTGAGGTGCTTCTGTAGCGTGTGAGCATTTGAGTGTGCACATGACTATCTGTAGCCGTGCGTCCCCGTGCATCTATATTAAACCCTTCTCTCCAGGCTCCCGTGGGCCCCCTTCCTTGTAATGTATCTCCTTGGTTACGGGTTGCCCTCTGTGGTGAGCCTCATCTTCTCTAATCACTTAACATGTGCTGTATATCTTGGAACACATGGAGAGGGCAGCACACTGTTTCCTTTGCAATTACTTATTATTATGCATCAAGCAGGAGTTGGTCTCATACGATCATGTGACTCTGTGTGTGTGGGTGTGTGTGTGTGTGTGTGTGTGTGTGTGTGTGTGTGTGTGTGTGTGTGTGTGTGTGTGTGTGTGTGTGAGTGTGTGTTTATGTGTGTGCATGCATGCAAGAAAGACCAAGACAAAGAGAGTGACATGATGTACCTGCTTGAGCGACACTACTTGCTTGTTTTCTGAGAGGGAAACATGTGTTTGTATCTTGCACAACACCGTACAGCCCTCCAAAGACACACACACACACACACACACACACACACACACACAGACCCACACCTCTTGTAAACCCAGATACCTGACATGCCACTTCCATGTGCCTTCCCCCCACAGAGAGTGTATTTATCAATTTAACAGTCAGCCTTCCAACCAAGATGCTGCAAGCAAGTACGCACACACACACACACACACACACACACACACACACACACACACACACACACACACACACACACACACACCAAAAAAAAAAACTGAGTGTTGCTCATGTCAGTTCAACAGGAAGCAAAAGCAACATGAATACATTAATAGCATTCCAACTTTTTTCCTTTCGTGCTGCCCGTTAGCTGTTAGCATTGGGCGTGTCATCCCTCTCTGAGTTAGCGTGAGCTAGCATCCCTGAAGGGGCCATGGAACAGCCTGCCTCTCCACATGCTCCTCGTCATCCCCCACCTGCCCACCCACCCGCCCACTGAGTTGTTGAGAGGAGACAATGAGATAAATAAGTGATGAAGATATTTAAAAATAAATCCCACCCCTCTCCTGTGCGTCCCCCTCCCCCCACCACCACCACCGGCACCCCCACCACCGCCGCCACATGAAATGAGAGATAAACACCTTTAGAGATTTTCTTCTGCCAATGCCCCACACTGGCAGTCCCAACACTCTTTGATTCGCCCTGGAAGCCAGAAGATGGCATGAATTTTTCATAGTCATGCAAAAAAAAAAAAAACACTTCCCACCCACTCCTCTCACTGCTCCTTCTGTCTTCTTTCATACCTCCATCGCTCCTGTTCTTCGTCATTTTTTGCATTTGTTTTTTTTGGTTCGCCCTTATTTGGTTTTCACCTTTCCGTCTGTTTCCCTCTTCAACTCCTCCTCCTCCTCCTCCTCCTCCTCCTCCTCCTCCTCCTCCTCCTCCACCTCCTTCAGGCGGCCTCTCTCCTTGATGCTTATCCATCTTCCAACGGTCGCAGGTTCACCAAAGAGCATGGCATTAACACTGCCAGGCTAAGGGGGTTTGAGTCCCACTGGAGCCGCCTTCGCTAAGAATATATAAACCCATGCTATTGGAAGAAACTCGCAGTCCACTCAACGCCATATGTTTATGTCTCTGAACAATGTGGCACGACGGCTGTGGTCATCTGGGCGGGTTGGGCCAGCACCATGCAAGGCCTCTTCAGGGATTACTGCAATAATGACCTTATGTTGATGTTTGTTTAATATCGATTCTACAATATGCATGTATGTTACATATTTGATTTTAAATAAAACTTTATTGAAGCAGAAAACAAAAGACAAAATGCTATTGATTCAAGTGAAAGAAGCATGTCATGTTAAGCTAAGATATGACATGTTAGGATATGATAAGCAATGACAGGATGAATGTGAACTCCCTTACTGCTAATCAAAATGACTGCAGCCATTGAGTTCAGCTGTTGTAGTGATCTCCAGGCCTGTGAGTGAGGTTTTAGCATGGAGGACATCAGTCGATCTCTGAGCATCACCTGCCTTAACCCTATCCTTGATCTGAGTCACGACACCAATGCAACACCTGATCTTCAGAGAGCACACCGTTAGGCAGCGGGGGGGTTGAACCAGTCACCACGTTGATTGAAAGAGGCATGCTCGAACCTCCATTGTTATTTCACCGTACTTTCTATCTGTGCGACTTCCTAAGAGTGGGTTTGCCACCTTTTCAGAGCACCATAGGGGAAAGCATTGTATCCCCGAGCCACAGTTGCTCAGTTGCACAGTTGCAACCGTTAAACTGTTTAGCCCTTTTCTTATTTGAGTACAGGAAAAAGCCCACGTGTGGTAGTATTTCCCAGAGAGTCCCTCCAGAATCCACATATCTTCATGGGTTTTCTCTAATGGTTTGGGCTCCAGCTCATGTACTTTGAACTGAAACTGAACCAGCTTTCCTACTCCCAGGATATTAGGTATAACCTGGGAATAGTAGAAACAGAATGTTAGGAAGGGATTCAAAGTATTTGTATTGATTCTTCCAGATTGGATTTGTTCTAGGGGGGATGCTTTTAGAGGACAGGCCAGCAGCACAATCAATATAATTCACCGCTGGAATGTTTCCCATCTGGTCCGAATGTTATGCACACCCACAAGACATTTGGGTCAAAATAACAAATGTCTCAAATTTAAGTGAAAGGTTAATCAAATTCGATTTAATGGGGATTCTCTGATAATTTGTGTGTCCGGGTGCCGTTACCCTCATTTTCTGTTTAATCGGGAGAGACTAGTTGAAGGAAAACATATACATAATAACAATGTACATTTGGTGATAGGATTCAGTGAATGCAATGATATATTTAAATCGCTTAATGGATCTAAGAGGTTATCGCCCAAGGAATCCTGACGCCAATGGTGGGATCGGGCTGGAAGGGTGCTGATGATCTGGCATAGGCCAGACGATTAACCTCTTAGCATGATGGAGATTGGGTGGAGGTGGCATCTGAATGACACAGAAACGAAAAAGCAAGCAGCCATATTTAAATTGGCCTTTTCCAGTGGATTGGTAAGAGTTCCTTCTGGATCTTTGAAGATATTGCGGGAGATTTTAATCTCTTAAAGATAAAGCTTTTCTCTGGAGAGGTCAGCTGCATTTTGGGGTGCAGGTAGAATTTCTTTAAAGGCAAGTATCCTCCATGTCTAAACATTCACTATTAATGCATTAAGTATTCTGACAAGTGATGTGAATGTCAAATAAATGAGGACAGTTAAAAGAAACAAGAGAAAGAAGAACATTCAATTTGACACCTTTAATACTTACCTGAAATGAATGATGATGTTAGGAGATACTTACTCTTCTTCTGAAAAACCTTTAATCAATCATAACATTGAACTGCATTTAATGAAGCTTCCAATGGTAAACTGCATGCATCTCAGCTTGTTAATCTCCTCTCTCTAATAGGCCCCAGTCATCCTGCAGTTATCGGAAAGTGTGATTTGCGAGGGCAGGGCTGTTTCATACTAAACCCTCATAAAACTACGGGCCCATAACGAGCTAAAATCAAGCTCACAACAATGAAAAGTCACCTCTTATTACCATAATATGCGCCATCCCCAGGGTAGAGGCTGCCTTGCATTCTCTTCAATACATTTAATTGTTTCGCCATCTCTTTCTTATGCTACGCTAGCTCTCCTCCTCCTCTGTCTTGCCTGGCATGGCTTCACTATAGGATGGAAAATAGGCAGAGTCATATAAAAGAGGCCAATGAGTGCCGCGTGTGCCTTATTAGCTGGTGATAAGACCTAATAGGAAACATTCAACAGTCGGCTGCTCCGAATCTGCATTCTCTATTAAACCTGTTAGGGCCCCAGCTGCCCCAATATGGCAGAGATTGAGAGGGGGAACTGGATGGAGGGGCAACCCTCCTAGCATTAGCTTACGCATTAGTCAGATGCTATGGTAATGGTTAAGCTGTATCCACAATGTGCATAAAATGCACTGTATATTGTACTAGTTTCTGTTTTGTCTGCAATCTTCACATAGCACATCCCATTTCAGTTTATAGAGTGCTAGCTTCATTTATTTCTGGAGCATAATGTATGCACTTATTGTATGTCATACGTCCTGGCACTCAATGTACACACTTATTGTATGTCGTACATCCTAGCACTTAATGTACGCACTAATCGGTTGTCGTACACCCTGGCACTCAAAGAATTAAGGGGAAAATAAGTAATTATGGTTCTAACATCTTATCCTAGCTATCTTTGTTGTATATAGGGAATGCGTTAACCTAGCAATTGTAAGTGCTTGGCACTTGGTTCTATAAAAATCCATACTGTACAGACAGTGAAATATTGTGTCTCCTTCTTCTGACCAATGTACTTATTGTAAGTCGCTTTGGATGAAAGCGACTGCTAAATGCCCTAAATGTTAATGTAAATGTATATCGTAAAATAACAATCATTATATCTATTGTTGACCTTAGTATTAAGGGTGACTCAGGTTACTGTGACTCAGAGTACAGAGCGAAGAGGTGAGACACCAGCTGGAGTAGAGGATCTCTAGTCAACAGAGTCAAGTGATGGAGGAAAAAACAAATCAAAAGTGAAATGTAGGACATGAAAGGAGAGGGCGAACCCTCGCTATTAAAAAGTGCCGAGCAGGAGAGGACAAAAGGGGGACAGGGCAGGACGAGGGGAACAATATAAAGAGATCGCTGGACAAAGAGCCTGTTCTGACGCGAGTGGATGTGGTTTGAGGACAAGGTGACTGCCTCCCTGACTGGCCTACAGGGAGCTGTTCCAATCTGAAGAGCCGGGCGCCACTGGGGGCCCTCACTGGTCCACACAGAGAGGGGCTGGAGGGAGGGATTTGGAAAGACCACTGAGCAGCAGGACTGAGGCTGGGAGACATTGAGGGTGAGAGATGTAGATGTGTACTGAAAGAGAGACAGAGAGAGAGAGAGAGAGAGAGAGAGAGAGAGAGAGAGAGAGAGAGAGAGAGAGAGAGAGAGAGTGGGCATAGCTAGAGGTTAACAGAGAGATAGGGGAGAGCAGGACTGAGAGAATCAAAGGATAGCGGGAGAGAGAGAGAGAGTCTGAGGTACAAAATCACTGAGCGAGAGGTAGGGATACCGGACGATTTAGGTATATAGAAAAATATATAGGGGGAGAAGAAGAGAGAGTGGTAGGGAAAGAATGGGTAGAAAGAATTAAGGTAGAGAATATGAGGGAGAGAGGAAGGTAGAGTGGTATAGCGAGATGATGGCCAATGGAGTGAGAGAGGTAAGGCAATATAGACGGCAACATAAAGGGAATTAACGACTGCTTTGGATTCATGCACTATGGATCTGAATGACCAAAACCTTGATGGAGAACAAACGGCATGAGTCTGAAAACAACACGGGATCCAGCCATTTAGGTGAAAGATAATATGATCTTCTGGTAAATAGTGAAATGTAGATGGTAAAATATATCATGATAGTTTACTGACAGAGCCACACCCCCTCCTCTCACTCCCACCAGACAGAGCCACACCCCCTCCTCTCACTCCCACCAGACAGAGCCACACCCCCTCCTCTCACTCCCACCAGACAGAGCCACACCCCCTCCTCTCACTCCCTACAGACAGAGCCACACCCCCTCCTCTCACTCCCTACAGACAGAGCCACACCCCCTCCTCTCACTCCCGCCAGACAGAGCCACACCCCCTCCTCTCACTCCCGCCAGACAGAGCCACACCCCCTCCTCTCACTCCCACCAGACAGAGCCACACCCCCTCCTCTCACTCCCACCAGACAGAGCCACACCCCCTCCTCTCACTCCCACCAGACAGAGCCACACCCCCTCCTCTCACTCCCACCAGACAGAGCCACACCCCCTCCTCTCACTCCCGCCAGACAGAGCCAAACCCCCTCCTCTCACTCCCACCAGACAGAGCCACACCCCCTCCTCTCACTCCCACCAGACAGAGCCACACCCCCTCCTCTCACTCCCGCCAGACAGAGCCAAACCCCCTCCTCTCACTCCCACCAGACAGAGCCACACCCCCTCCTCTCACTCCCACCAGACAGAGCCACACCCCCTCCTCTCACTCCCACCAGACAGAGCCACACCCCCTCCTCTCACTCCCACCAGACAGAGCCACACCCCCTCCTCTCACTCCCACCAGACAGAGCCACACCCCCTCCTCTCACTCCCACCAGACAGAGCCACACCCCCTCCTCTCACTCCCACCAGACAGAGCCACACCCCCTCCTCTCACTCCCTACAGACAGAGCCACACCCCCTCCTCTCACTCCCACCAGACAGAGCCACACCCCCTCCTCTCACTCCCTACAGACAGAGCCACACCCCCTCCTCTCACTCCCACCAGACAGAGCCACACCCCCTCCTCTCACTCCCACCAGACAGAGCCACACCCCCTCCTCTCACTCCCACCAGACAGATCCACACCCCCTCCTCTCACTCCCGCCAGACAGAGCCACACCCCCTCCTCTCACTCCCTACAGACAGAGCCACACCCCCTCCTCTCACTCCCTACAGACAGAGCCACACCCCCTCCTCTCACTCCCTACAGACAGAGCCACACCCCCTCCTCTCACTCCCACCAGACAGAGATGGGGTTAGGGTCGTTATAGAATAACGACAACAAGACCATAAACAATCTTCACAAATCTCTATGAATGAGGTTTGACCCGGTTGCATTGGTGGAATACAAGAAGTTTATCTGTATATATTATGACTTCTAATTATATATAATTAAAAGTCATAATATACGTATGTCAGGAGAGACTAAATAAACAATATTATGAATTGAATTATTAAATTGGCTACTAGACAACCTCATCAAATTGTACTCCTGTTTAATTTGTTGAGGGTGTCGATTGGTTGACAGATGAAGGGGAGGGGCATGGAATGATAACACGGGAATTAAGAATGCAGACATAGAAGGATTAGAAATAGAGGAAAATGCTGTTTTCCTGATTTAACTGATGAGGTTGCTATATTGATGCTATATTTACACATCCCTATGAACAATGTGCATAAACAGCCGATGTATGGTAGTCCTAGGAATAATGTACATGATGCTCAGCCTGTATAGGAGCCTGCGTCTCCATCTCTGAGAGGGGGGAATCCACCGTACCATGCATCTGGAGCAGGGGCCCGTTTACTTTAAGAGCTCCTCTGGGGCCACTTCAGAGCCCCTAGAGGTGGGCTCCTCTTAAAGAGGCTTTAGGCTGGCATAACTGGGCTGAGGGCCCGTGGTAAATTAAGGCAAGCCTGGGAACATTCACATCATCGGGTGGCTGTCCCCAGGGCCGAGGCAGAACGAGAACAGACACAGGCTGGGAGGAGGAATGAAGGAGGGAGAGGCAGGGAAGGCAATGAGAGAGAGAGGGAGGGGAAGAGAGAGATGGCAAGAGAGAGGGAGCGAGAGAGAGAGAGAGAGAGAGAGAGAGAGAGAGAGAGAGAGAGAGAGAGTGAGAGAGAGAGAGAGAGAGCGAGAGAGAGAGAGAGAGAGAGATAGTGAGAGAGAGAGGAAAACACTGTTGCATGCTGCAGCTATGAGGTCACCGAGGTCCGGGATCTCTATAATTTTTCTAGAGATAGAAATAAAATAGAAACTACATACATGTGTGTACAAAATCAGCAGTTGAGAACTTAAGTATGAGAAAGAGATGAGTATACGCATCATTTAGTTGAGACTTACTTTGTGTCCGCCGTGGGTGACTGATGGTGCGTGTGCGAGCCGAGGGGACCCCCGGACCTCACTATTTATAATACCCAGACTACAGCCCTGATGCTGCCATGTCCACTAAACATGATGTAAACCTGTCCTGTCCTCGGTGCGCCTCGCTCCGACAACCCTAAAAATACACATGGAATAAGCAGAGAGAGAGAGAGAGAGAGAGAGAGAGAGAGAGAGAGAGAGAGAGAGAGAGAGAGAGAGAATATATCGGGGTGGGCATAGCTAACCCACCAAAAAGCTACCCTTCCTCGACCCTACCTACGTCAGCGTTCCTCCTTCCTCACAAGCCCCGCCCACAGAGGAAGCCTTGGTGATCTCAGTGGAGGGGACTGGCTTATGGGTGATTAATCGTATCTGTTAATCAGGCATTTTTTGTACATTGGGTAAATATTGATGAGGTCATCGGTCCCCAGAAGGCGGGTGGCGGAGGGGAGAGGTTTGCTGGAAACAAACTGGTAAATTCATAACATCAAGCATGCAGGGGCCAGATGAAACGGTTCTGGTCGAGATTGAGGGAACAGTACAGAGGGAGAGAAGGACTGAGAGCCGGTATTGGTGGGAGGAATTGAACAAAAGATGAATAGATACAGATCAATTAAGAAATATGTGAACAATAAGGGATATAATAATAATGGGTAGGAAATGACTGGGCTGAGATGTATATGCTGCTGTGGGTTGTAGTGTGCCATCCCATGCTGTACTTGTAAAATCCAGATGAAATGATGCAATAAAAGTTATGCCTTATATAAGTTTTCTTTATTTTCTTTCCCTCTCCTGTTTTCTTCAGTAAGACTTTGTATTTGTAAACTTTGAGAAAACCAAGTCTTGGGAAACAAGAGGTTTGATGAGGGAATACAGGGCAGGGTTAAGGAGTAAAGTCGATAACCTGATCAGTAGCTTCCCATTGTTACAGCTACTGCTTTGAAGAGTGCACATACACACACACACACACACACAAACACACAAATACAAACACACACACACACATACACGCACACATCTAGGCACACACACAAACACACACATGATTTGTTTAACCCCATGAACATCAAAATAACCCTTTTCTTTCCCATGGGTTTGGATTTTTCTTTCTTTCTTTCTTTCTTTCTTTCTTTCTTTCTTTCTTTCTTTCTTTCTTTCTTTCTTTCTTTCTTGCTTGTCTTTCCTGTCTTGCCTTTAATACTTTCCTGTTTTTCTTTTCTTTACCGGTTCACATATTTCACACAGGAACCAACTATGATAGAAGGCGAAGTAAACATGCCAGATTTGTTTGTTATTTTTATTCAATCAGTACAAATCCCAACTTTGACGACAGCCTTCGCTTCTATATTTCCGGACAACTGACCACACAGCCATCACATCATGAAAGCGGGAGCATTTCCTGGACCCGCATTAGAAAGGTCATTTTAGTTTGCTCGGTAGACAAAAACACATCCGTCTAAATTCAAAATTGTTGCTTCTTCAATCAATAAGACTTTGCAAGCTCTGGTGTCTTTTTCAATTCCACAGCTCAAATATTGTTTTTATCAAAATAACAAATAAAAATAGATTCAAAATATCACATTCTAAATTCTAAATTCTAAAACAACAGGGGCTTCCATTGCTGACACATTGCTGACACAGGCTGCAGGACATTGCAAGCAATAGAAGAACCAGAAAGCAACATACAATCTCCTCACAGAAAGCCCCCCAGACTCCAACTTGCAACAAGGTGAAAATGCTTGCCCAAAGCACACACGTTGCCTAGGGAACAGAGAAAGAAAGATAGAATAATAAAAAGATCTGATAGCCCGCATCTCTCTTGTGTGTGTGTGTGTGTGTGTGTGTGTGTGTGTGTGTGTGTGTGTGTGTGTGTGTGTGTGTGTGTGTGTGTGTGTGTGTGTGCGTGTGTGTGCTTGATGTGTTTTATTGTGGATGTGTGTTAGCGTGTATGTGTGTGCGTGTTAGTATCAATAAGTGTGTGTGTGTGTGTGTGTGTGTTTGTGTGTGTGTATGTATGTATGTGTGTTAGCCGATAAAGACACTTGGTAACTCAAGCGGTTTCATTAGAACTGGCACTGCCTCAGAATGGCAGCACTTAGCAGATGTTTACCAAGTGCGTGCCATGGCTGTGCTGTTGCTATGAGACAAGCGATGACAAGTTCACCAGCACATCACACTTATTCCTATCTGGTCCTCTTTTTATTTTTTTATTTTTCGCTAACCAAAGACAAGCTCAGACATGTAACTCATAATAAACTCAGATGTGTACGATGGTGTTTCTTTGTTTTGCAGAAATGTTCAACATTCACTGCTTCATTTGCTCAATCCAAATGTACTCATTAAAGTTTAGAAAATGTGATTGCAGAATTAAAACAAAGCAAAACATGTTACTATATTAAACGATCATCCAACACTATCGAGAGGCCCTGCAGAATACAAATTATGTATATATAAATATATAAATATATATATATATATATATATATATATATATATATATATATATATATATATATATATAGTATAATTACATTCATCTCATACTTGGCCACCCTAGAGAACAACATTACGTTTGGCTGATGTTGCTCAGGAAGCCCACTTATGGGTTCATGATTTGTGTTTTATTTTTCATTCACTTGGGTATCTGCACTTTGGACACTGGAGTGCATCCAACACATGCATGCACATGCACAAACACACACACACACCAACATACACACACACACACACATACACACACACACACACACACACACACACACACACACACACACACACAGACGCACATGTGCACTATGGTACATGCAAATAAACCGAAAATGGTCGGACGTGAGCTCTCATCCTCTCCCTATTTAAAATGAGCAGAGCGTTTCCATGGGATAGAGTCATGCTTCTTTGACTCCCCACCTCCATCAGGCCCCACCAATCCACCGCCTGCAACACCACCACCTCGACCTCCCCCACCACCACCACCACCAGTGCCCTGTGTTATTGGGCGGCGATGGAGCGTGGAAGTAGACGAGGTCCTCTGGCACATGAGCAGAAATACAAGAGGACGGTACAAACATCTCTCTTCCTCTCGCTCTCTCTCTCTTCCTCTGGCTCTCTCTCTTGTTCGCTCACAATGGGGCTGCCAACATCATCTCCGAGAAGTCTGGGCTATTTTACAGCAATGTTGACTGACGAGGGAACACACACAACATACACAACACACACACACACACACACACACACACACACACACACACACACACACACACACACACACACATGCACACACGCACACACACACACACACACACACACACACACACACATGCACACACACACACACACACACACACAGATTTCCACCTGCCCTGATGCTGGTCAAGTTGTGTGTGTTTTCCAGGTTTCAGAGAACAGTTTGGGGGATTTAGGAAATTTGATCCTTCCCCCTCCCCCCTTGTCTTTGTGGTGCTAATGTATCTGGAGTTCCCCCCCCCCCCCACACACACACACACACACACCCATGGGACAGCAGTTATCTTTTATCAGCCTGTGAACGCTGGCTAAGCAGAACACAGCACAGACTGGGCAGGGCCTGACCACACTGACCTCTCTGGCCCCCAGTCAGCAGACACATACACACACTACATATGGGACAGGGGCAAACTGACGAGGATGGAGTAAGACACACACAAACACACACACACACACACACACACACACACACACACACTGTGGCAACCCCGCGCCGGCGGCCCTGGAGGAAACTCGCCAACTCTCTGAACAGCGCCCTCTCTTCGGACAAGTAGTCCAAGCGAGATCCATCCCCTTCAACAAGGCTGTAACCGCTAACCAATTAAGCAGTCACAGACAATCATGGGGATGGAGATCACCTTGGGGAAGGTGGCGGCAGAGGGGTATTAAAGGCAAAGCGTTTGAGAACGTTTGGAGCGCTTTCCCGTAGGAATAACCGAAGGGCGCCGGGAGCGACTTTCACGCCGGGCACCAAGTCGTACCTGGCCGGAGAACCCACACCTCTTTTCCCCAGAGTGGAAGTAGCCTTAGTTATTTTATGATTTTTCTTATTCTTCTGAGCAGTCCAGAAATAAAATCCTCGTTTCGACACCTGGCTTGAGCAATCTTGATTGGGAATCCCAGCCGCCGATGACCGGGGTTGCCACAGTGGTAGAGAATGCAGGCAACGCGATTTTTCGGCTAAAAAACCCTCAAACCCGACCATGATGCAGCCAGAGGAGGACGAGGAGATCGAGGTCCTACGGAGATGTATGGTCCGGATCGCCGAGCAGCTCAATCGGTAACCTGCCTACGCCGCACCCACGAAGCGGCTGACCAAGATGGGACCGGGTGACGAGGCATAC
Organism: Pollachius pollachius; assembly: GCF_949987615.1. Classification (NCBI taxonomy): domain Eukaryota; kingdom Metazoa; phylum Chordata; class Actinopteri; order Gadiformes; family Gadidae; genus Pollachius; species Pollachius pollachius. Next base: position 33,293,394 of record NC_136936.1, read on the forward strand.
CTTGAGATATACGAGCGAACCGCGGAGCGTGAACAGTGGCCCGTAGACCAGTGGGGCGACATCTTAACACCCTTCCTGATCGGGGAAGCCCAGCGGGCCTACCGGGATCTTCCCCCACTTCAGGCGGGGCATTATCCAAGGCTCAAGCGGGCCATCCTATGGCCCACTATGGACACTATGGTCTCCCGGCCCAGGCGCAATGTTACCATGGTCGGACATATGACCAGCTCGGCTCTGTGAGAAGCCAGATCTCACACCTCATCTGCCTAGCCAAGCGGTGGCTCATTGAAGGAGATGAACCCCCTTGGCTGGACTGGCTCGTAATAGATCGATGCATCCGATCTCTGCCTCCCGGAGCCAAGCGCTGGGCCTCAGGGAACCAACCCCGAACAGTGAACGACCTCATCGAGCTGCTTGAAAACCACCAAGTCACACAGTGGTTGTGCGGAGGAACAGACCCACCTTCCAGAGGAGGCGAGACGCGGGTCGAGTGACGCGGACAGCACCATTCCGTACCCCAGCTTAACCGGCACAGACCACCGTGGACCGCAGAAGCCTCGCCCCTCCGACTCCAAGGGAGGAATGGAGATGCTACACCTGTGGCCAGAAAGGCCACCTTGTGCGCCACTGTCCCGGAGCAGGGGACGTCACGATGCCCACCACCAGTATGTCAGATTGGAGAGGAGGAGCCTGCCTCCGTACTACCTGCTGGTCCCACGAGAAAACTGTATCCCCAAGCCTGCCGGTACGGGTGGGGTAGCACGACACCCATGCCCTCCTCGACTCAGGGAGCGTGGTTACCCTGATCCAACCCGGACTGGCCTCGGAACCCTCGGACAAGAGGTTGAGGTGGGCTGCATCCACGGCCAAACAGAGACCTACCCCACAAACCGCATTACAGTACAAACCCCAAAGGGAACCTTCACGGTTCAGGCCGGTGTGGTACCGAACCTCCCCATGCCTCTTTTAATTGGACGGGACTGCCCCATCTTTGGGAGACTGTTAGAGGCGGAGCTCCGGACACCCCAACCCCGACGTTTCCAGATAAGACCACGCCGGTTGCGTAGCCAGCCCCTCTACATGGCAGCCCAACCACCGCCATCCCGGTCCAACTCCGACGATGACGAGTCCCTCGGAAGATCTACGAGAGGGACGGGACGCCAACCACACGCCTCATCCACAGACTCCATTCCCCGGGGGACCCCATACATGATGACCGCCTCCGAACAGACACCCCCACCGGAGGAGAGAGAGAGCCCAGATCTCATCGATTTCTCCGACTTCCCCCTCGCCATCGAGGGACGTACGGACAGGGGTGGACAGTTTGCCACCGCCCAACTGGAGAACGGCGCTCTTAAACATGCCTGGGGACACGTGCAGGTCCACGAGGGCATATCCAGGGAATCGGTGAGTGGCCGGCATTACCCACATTTCAGCACACAGGGGGGATTACTGTATAGGGTATGTGCAGAGGGAAGGAGAGGAGATGAAACAATTGGTAGTGCAAAGGGCATATGTGAGCAAAATTCTGTATATGGCCCACACTCACCTCCTGGGGGCTCATCTGGGAATGGATAAAACGAGGGACAGGATCCTGAATAGGTTTTATTGGCCTGGGGTGAAAAGGGACGTCGAGGACTACTGCCGAGCCTGCGCCGATTGTCAACGCACCGCCCCGAGACCCATAGTACGGAATCCCCTGATCCCCATGACACTGATAGAGGTCCAATTCGATAGACTAGCACTACATATTTTAGGGCCCCTTCCCAGGACGAGCCGAGGTCACGCTACATATTAGTCATGGTTGACTACGCAACGCGCTACCTGGAAGCAGTTCCTCTCTGCGCTGCCACGGCCAAGGCAGTGGCAAAGGAATGGATGATTTAATTTAGCAGGGTGGGAATAGTGAAGGAGATTCTGATAGACCAAGGCACCTGTAATAAAATAACTACTCAGCATGTTGCAGGTCCGCCACCTCCGGACATCCGTCTACCACCCCGAGACCGACGGTCTTGTGGAGAGGTTCAATAAGACCTTAAAAAGCATGTTGAAAAAAGTGATGGAAGTGGACAGAAAAAACTGGGACCAGCTACTTCCACACGTATTATTCACTATCCGGGAAGTACCCCAGGCTTCCACTGGCTTCTCTCCCTTCGAGTTACTCTACGGCAGACGACCGAGAGGGCAACTCGACGTCACCAGGGACTCCTGGGAGAATCAGCCCTCCCCACACCGCACCGTTATCGAGCACGTGGAGCAGATGCGAGTCCGGATGGCACAGATCTGGCCCCTGGTCTGGGAACACCTCAGATGAGCCCAACAAGCCCAGGCCCCGGTGTACAACCAGGGAGCCCAAAAAAAAACCCGGGAAACCAGGTCCTTGTCCTCGTCCCGACCTCCGAGGGCAAGTTCCTGGCTAAATGGCAGGGGCCATATGAAATCATCGACCGGGTCGGCGACGTCAATTATTGGGTCTGACAACCAGGAAGACGCAAGTCCGTCCAGTTTTACCACATCAACCTGCTAAAACGATGGCAACCACTGACTGCCCCAGGGATCCGGCTCTCCTGACACTGTCCACTCGTCTACATATTCCCGAGGTTCCAGTGGGGGAGTTGCTGAGCCCGAGCCAAACCCAGGACATGCGGGAGATGATGATCCAGCATCTTGATGTATTCTCCGAGTGCCCCGGGAGGACTACAATCACCAGCAACAACATCCGGACGAAACCGGGAGTCAGATCCCGACTTCGCCCCTACAGGGTCCCGGAGTCCCGGAGGGATATTGGCAGTTCCCCCTCACCCAGAGAGCCCGGGATAAGATGGTGTTCGCCACACCCGACGGGCTCTACCAATAAACTGTCCTTCCGTTCGGGGTGCATGGGGCACCTGCGACCTTCCAGAGGATGATGGGCCGGGTCCTACGGCACCACAGGGAGTATGCTGCCACATACATTGATGACATTGTGATACATAGCAGCACCTGGGCCATACATCTGCACCATCTCCGAGCCGTTTTGGTAGCGCTCCGAACAGCCGGCCTCACAGCCAACCCAAAAAAGTGCCCTCTGGGCCCGGAAGAGGCCTCCTATCTGGACTATCATGTAGGGAGGGGCAGTTTAAAACCCCAAGACGGAAAGGTGAAGACCATCCAGACCTGGCCCAGACCGCAAACCAAGAAACAAGTGAAGTTGTTTGTGGGACTCATTGGCTACTACAAAATGATTCATCCCCAACTTCGTAACACTGGCCAGCCCCCTCCACGAGCTGACGCGGAGAACTCTACCGGACCGAGTGGCCTGGACGGACGAGATCGAGGACTCCTTCTCGCGCCTACGATAAGCCCTATGCACCAAGCCACTGCTAATCACCCCCGACTTTAATCTCCCCTTCGTGGTCCAAACCGACGCATCTGAGGTGGGACTTGGAGCTGTTCTGTCCCAGGTCCGGTCAGGAGAGGAGCACCCGGTAACCTTCATCAGCCGGAAACTCCTGGCCAGAGAGAGGGCGTACTCAACTGTAGAGAAGAAGGCACTGGCGATCAAGTGGGCCCTGGAGAAACTCTGTTATTATCTCCTCGGACACCACTTTACCCTCATCACCGACCACGCCCCCCTGAAATGGATGGCGACGGCCAAAGACACCAACGCCAGGGTGATGCGCTGGTTCCTGGCCCTACAAGACCACCACTTCCAGGTGGTCCATCGACCAGCATGGGCCCTATCCCGAAGGGACACCTGCCTAGGTCTTACCAGAGGAACCCCCGGCTTGCTGCTGAGAGTGGGGGTATGTGGCAACCATGCGCCGGAGGACATGGAAGAAACTCGCCAACTCTCTGAACAGCGCCCTCTGTACGAACAAGTAGTCCAAGGGAGATACATCCCCTTCAACACGGCTGTAACTGCTCACCAATTAAGCAGTCACAGACAATCATGGGGATTGAGATCACCTGGGGGAAGGTGGCGGCAGAGGGGTATTAAAGGCTGAGCACACAGCAGTCAAAGAGAGAAGACGCGTAGGCGAGACAGGCACGCGACCAGACGAGACCGCACACACACACACACACACACACACACACACACACACACACACACACACACACACTGTGGCAACACGGCCCTGACACAGCGGCCCTGGAACCCCAGGGGGCAGGTGTTACAGGCGGTCTACCACCCCAGAGGGCGGCCCTGAGTGGCGCAGCCGAGGAAAGAGCCCTCCTCCGGCAGGCGGTCATACGACTTGAAATGCGTACAACGGCAGCCTCTCCGATCTCGGCGGCCACCAGCCGCCTCACCAAGTTAAGACCCGAGGACGATGTGGAGGCATACCTCGAAATTTTCGAGAGGACGGCCCGGAGACAAGAATGGCCGGAGGACCAGTGGGCCCACATTTTGGCCCCCTTCCTCACTGGACCCGCCCAGCAGGCGAGTCAGGACTTAACCCCAGAACAGGCAAGCCAGTACCGGATCCTCAAGCAGGCGGTTCTGGCGTACTATGCTCATAGCCTTGCTGCCCAGGCCCAACGGTTCCACGACTGGTGGTTCGACCCCAAAGGCACCGTGAGGCCCAGATCACTCTGCACGCTCGGCTGATAAGAAGATGGCTCACTGAAGATGAATGCCCCAGCGCTCTCAATCGGGTGTTACTGGATAAAACCATCCGCCAGCTTCCACCGGATGCCAAGAGAACCCTCGCCACCAACCACCCGAACAAGGTGGATGAGCTGATCCGCCAGTTGGAGAACTGGCAGGTTGCTCGACAGCTGAGTAGTGTCGTCCGGCCACAGCCCCGGCCGATCAAGACCCGTAAGGACCAATGGGGACTGGAACCACCTAGACGGATAGCTCGGACAAGACGACAGATTCTTCCACCGGAAGCGAGACAGGAATGGCGATGTTTTTAATGTGGCCAGACAGGACACCTCGCTCGACAGTGCCCGGAGAACAGGAACGTGTCTATGCCCTCGGCCTTCACAGGTGAAGGCCGACCAGGACCATGTCTCCTCACGACCTGTTGGGCGCATCAGGAGGCCGGAGCCCCAAACCTCCCGGCTCGGGTTGGCGACAAGGACACTAAGGCCCTCATTGACACGGGGAGTGTCGTCACCCTCCTGCGGCCTGACCTAGCCATCGGAAGGGCGGGGGAACCCATGGAGGTCGCCTGCACAAGGGTCGTTCGGACCCCCAGAGGGGCCTTCACAGTAAGGGCCGGGATCGTACCCAATCTCCCAGTGCCCCTACTGATCGGGAGAGGCTGCCCCATCTTCCACCGGCTGTGGAACGCAGAACCAGGACCCAGGCCGCCCCGACCGCAGCCGAGGCGATGCAGACAACCGGTCCAACACGCCTTCGGAGCCTGGGCGCCCCACTCCTCCCCAGCAGAGACATCTGGAGAGGGAGACGTCACCGGGTCAGATGGTTCCACACCACCAGGTACACCAGCCCGCCGGACCAGTGAGACTCCCGGCCTTGACCCATCAAAAACCGTGACAGCATCGTAACAGTCTGCCATCCTAGGGGAGGCAGAGAGTTCTCCCCTCACGGAGCACTCAGACTTTCCCCCAACCGGGAGGGGCTCAGACTGGTCCGGACAGATCGCCACCGCCCAACCGCAGGACAACACACTGAAACACGCCTGGAGCCTAGTCCTCTCCCATGACGGTCAGGCCAGGGACTCGGTGAGTACCCTACCTCACCCACATTTCTGCACCAGGACAGGCCTTCTTTATTGGAAAGCAGAGAGGGGGGGAGTTATAACAGAACAGTTGTTGGTGCCTCTGCCGTATATCAGTAAGGTCCTCTTCATGGCCCATATGCCCGTCTTAGGGGCCCACCTAGGCATGGACAAAACTAGGGATCGGATCCTTGAAAGGTTCTACTATCCCGGGATAAAAAAAGATGTTACCGAGTACTGCCAGACATGTCCGGAGTGTCAGCGCACTGCCCCGAGACCCTCGACCCGAAGTCTGTTCATACCGATGCCCATTCTAGAGGAACCCTTTGACCGGCTGGCACTAGACATTGTGGGGCCTCTCCCAAAGACCAGCCGGGGCCATCGATATAAATTAGTCATGGTAGACTATGCCACCTGCTACCTGGAAGCCCTGCCCCTCCGCGCCACAACCGCTAAGGCAGTAGCCCGGGAGCTAATGCTGCTTTTTAGTCGGTTGGGGATAGCACGGGAGATTTAAATGGACCAGGGGTCATGTTTTATGTCACAAGTGTTAAAGGAACTGCTTAGTCTCCTACAGGTGAAGCAGCTGAGGATGTCGGTATATCACCCCCAGACGGACGGGCTTGTTGAAAGGTTCAACAAAACCCTTAAGCAGATGCTGAGGAAGGCCATGGAGGAGGACGGAAAAAACTGGAACCAGCTCCTCCCCCACGTCCCCTTCACCATTCGCGAGGTACCCTAGGCCTCCACAGGGTTCTCCCCATTCGAATTACTATATGGACGGCGGCCAAGGGGACTCCTGGACCTGGCTAAAGAGGTGTGGGAGAGCCGACCCTCCCCCCATCGTACCCTGGTGGACCACGTCGAACAGGTATGGGACAGAATGGCTCAGGTCTGGCCCATAGTCCGGGAATACCTTCAAAAGGCACAGCAGGCCCAGGCTCGGGCCTACAACCGTGGGGCCCAGCTGCGCCTCTTCTCATCTCACAGCGCCTGGTCCAGCCAAGTCGTCCTGGTTCCGAAGCCCGATGGTTCTTTCAGATTTTGTAATGACTTTAGGAGACTGAACGAGGTCTCGGAATTTGACGCGTACCCAATGACACGGGTCGATGAACTCATAGAGCATCTCGGGCCCGCTCGCTACCTCACCACCCTTGACCTCACCAAGGGATATTGGCAGGTCCCCCTCACCAGAACCGCCCGGGAGGGCCTCAGGGCGGTTCTGTCACAGGTCTGGAACACGGAGGTACATCCGGTAACGTATATCAGCCGGAAACTCCTCTCCAACGAAAATAACTACTCCACCATGGAGAAGGAGGCCCTGGCCATCAAGTGGGCCTTGGACAAGCTGCGGTACTATCTCCTGGGCCGGGAATTCACCCTGGTGAAGGACCACGCCCCACTCAAGTGCATGGCCACCGCCAAGGACACCAACGCCAGGGTAACAAGGTTGTTTCCTGCCCTACAGGACTACAGGTTCAAGGTGGACCACCGACCAGGGCGGGAGCACACCAACGCCGATGCCCTGTCCCGTCGGGACGCATGCCTCTGGGCAGTCAGAGGCGCCCCAGGGCTTCATCAAAGGGTGGAGGAGTGTGGCAACCTGGCCCAGATACAGCGGCCCTGGAAGCCCATGGGGCAGGTGATACAGGCGGCCTACCACCCTTTTCCCCCAGAGGGTGCCAGGGACCGCATTGGCGCGGCCCCACTCAACGCAAAGGGGAAACACCTGCGATGGAGGAAGGCGATAAGACACAGGTGAGCAGTATGAAAAGGGAAGCGGAGACTGTCTAACGAAAGAACGTGTGGGTCCAGTATAGGATCGCGGACCGGACCGAGATTCGCTCCCCGGACGGACCACTGCGCCAGAGACCTGTCCCCGAGGAGGCCGACAGGCCACACGGACGGATCGCCGCATCCCAAGACGAGGACAAGAACGTGTGATAGAGAGAGAGAGAGGACCGTAACATCCACAGAGGCTCACGGAGCCAAGACTTTGATTTATAGTTCTGCCGGGATGGGAGATTCCCCTTTTGTATAATTAAGATTTAATAAGTGCGCCGTTGCCGGCTGTTTTCGCAACAGAGACGTGTACTGATTGGGGGGAGGCGGGGCATGATGGAACCGGGTTACCACAACACACACACACACACAGGGTCATATTCAGACCATCACACATGCACGCAGAAATACAAACATAGAGACACAAATATACAGACATGTGCCGAGGCACACACACACGCACACACAAAAACACGTACACTCACATGCATGCAACCACAAACATTCAGTGACTCACAGACATACACACCAAATATAACCACACACATGCATCACACCCAGTGTCTACACAGAAACACAAAGGAAACGCAACCTACATTAGACATGATAACACTTGAACAGACCCAGTCAAGACGAACACACAGACACAAAACTCACAGAAACATATATGCTGCATGCATGAAAAATGTGCACATATCTGTAATGCTCACAAATTTCCCAGACCTTTCCCCCGACTGTTCACGTAATAATAATGTTCTTCAAAAATGAAGTCATCCAGGATCTGTGAGAGAGGGAGGGGCTCGGATAGAAAAAAGAGAAAGGGTTGTTAGGGTGGGGAAGGGGGGGGGGGGGGTGGAGAGTTCAGGGGAGGGAATGGTTAGGGGGAATAATTGAGGGAGAAGTGATTATATGGTGACAATTAAAAAACCTTCTGCTAAACCGATCGCTTTAGGAGCCGTCCGTTTTCTGTTTTCTTTCAAGGGTTTTTGGTGGTAAGTGTATAGCACCACCCTTTACTCCCCTATCCTCCTCTCTTCTTCTCCCCTCCCCTCATTTCACCTCCCACCTCTCCCACTCTCTCCTCCTCCTTCTCCTCTTCCTCCACTATTTCCTCCTCCCCCCTCCTCCCCCACCCTCCTCTCCCACCTGCGTCTCCTCCCCTGTCTTCCCCAACACCCCTCTCCTCTCCATCCCTCTCCCACCCACTCGTACGCCTTCCTCTCCTCCACCATCACCCCCCTCACACCCCCAACAAATACACACACACACACACACACACACAAACATGATCACCCCTCCTACACCCTTTCCTCCCACCTGCCTCCGCCCACATCGCCCCTGTCATGAGGAGCGGTATGTGGTGACAGCCACCATGTGATTGGTGGGCTTGCTTGTGTTCTCTGTACATCTTTAACCACCTTTCTCTGATGCATGAGGTCACACAGCCGTTAAGCTAATTAGTATGTGGTGGGAAAGACACTGTTTTGCAAGTGATTAGTCCTTTCCGCACAACTGTGTTCTGCAGGCAACAGGTGGGCATACTGGCAAATGAAGAAACATGGGAAATACAGGGGAGGCATTCTCCTGCAGCTTGCTTATATGCCGTCATTTATTATCAATCCTTTCATCATCTATTTCGGTTTTTTCTTCTATTTATTTCACCACTCAAATTATATCTCTTTATATATGTATAAACTACCATTCAAAAGTTAGGGGTCCCTTAGAAATGTCCTTATTTTTTAAAGAAAAGCTAAAAAATGTATATATATATGGATTT
>NC_136936.1:33312624-33362624 GCF_949987615.1 Pollachius pollachius
TTGATTCCTCTGGCTGGCCGCTCCAAGCCCATTAAAACACTGCAAAGACCTCTCTGGACTGGACGAACATAGAGGAGCTGAACATCAGGTGTAGGCTAGACACCAGGACGCTGCCGTCTGATGTGGGAGGGGACGCAAAAAACTCAGTTAAGTTCTGAAGCGAGAAAACGGTCTTCTCATTGCCTCATCCAGAGACTCTGCAGGGTTTACACCTCCTTCATACATCCCCTATTCCTCATGTGCTCCAGGAGGAAGATCTTCTTCACATCGATGCATTAGGGGTCATGACTGTAGGTGAGGGAACTTGTCTCCATATGTTTACTGGGGAATGAGTGTGTTGATGTATGTTAGTATTATAAAATGTGTTGTGAGTGTGTGTCTGTGTGTGTCTGATGATTGAGCATGTGTATTAATTTTCCCGCGCATGCCTTAATATTTGGATATGTAAATGAAAAATGAGGAACATAAAAGTATGTGAACATAAAACAAGCAAGAGAGAGACAGATGCAGAGGATTAGAGGAGGAGAAAGAGAAAGAATGAGTGTGGAGTGCGGGAGAGAGAGGGAGAGAGAGAGAGAATGGGAGAGTGAGAGAGAGGGAATGAGTGATAGAGAGAGATTAAGAGAGAGAGGGAGAGATAGGGAGAGAGGGAAAGAGAGAGAGAGAGAGAGAGAGAGAGAGAGAGAGAGAGAGAGAGTGAAAGATAGACCGAGGGAGAAAGAAAGATAGAGCAAAAGGGAGTGAGCGGGGAAAGAGAGAGAGAGAGGGAAAGAGACGGAGCAAGAAAGAGAGAGAGAGTAGCAACACAAAGCAGTGTTAATTCAATGGACGTATCCAACTGCGCAGTCAGCCTGAGTGACTGCACAGGAGGGACTGTTGAGGTATGTGTGGGAGACCCTCACAGTGGGTTTTACCTCTAAACTCCAGCGGCGGGGGAATGGTATAATTTAACATGATGAATGCCCCGGGAACACACAGATGCATATGAATGGTAGCAGAGTCGCAGCCAACAGCAGAATTGAACTGCGCGCGTTAGGTCGGTGAGCGATTACACGTCGGTACGCATCTGCAAATCACTTTTATTCCTGCATGTGTATTGGCCCCGCTCCAAGGCAGAGTAACAAACCAAATAATGCTGTGGTGTAGCGTTACCCTGGATGAAGGCCCTGTCCGCCTGGTGCTCTGTTTACAGAGGGAAGGGGCTTGGTTCTGCAGACAAAGTGTCCTGGAGTTTAACGGCCGGTGAACACCATAGCGCCTCTGCTGTTGCTCCCTGTGGTCGAGCTGTTAGCACAGCGATTCACAACCCCAGGTCCCCGGACCGGAGCCGGCCAGGGACCTGTTAGAACCGGGCCTTGAAATATTTTTGGTTTGTTTTATATGCGTGTCCGAACAAAAAAGGTTGGAGACAACTGGTTTAGAACTTTCTACATCACCTGTGAAACTCTGACAAAATGTGTCTAAAACCTTGTGTTATGAATTGCATTTAAAAGTGTATGCATACATATTTTTCATATATATCAAATAAAATTATTGTTATTGACTTACTCCTATTTCTCACAGTATTTTGTTCTCAGTTTACTATTTCTAATATAAATGAAGTTGACTCAAGTGAGTTCACCGCCAACTTTATATTCCCACATATTCATAAGCACGTTTCAATCCTTCGGGCCACCAATCATCTGCATTCATACTGTTGGCCAGTGAATAAAAGCCTGCTTTGCAGGGGGGGGGGTGCAATTCCTATACATTCATCCATTCAAGTCACAGAAGCCAGGATCTCAAAGGCCCCAAAACACCCTGCCTTTGAATCAGGCACCGCTCCAGTCTGAGTGCGGCCAACCTCTGGACTGGAACAGCTCCTGGACCAGATGTGTTCTGCTAATCAGAGCCAAACTTCCACGCTTTGCCTCTCTCGTCCGTGTTTAAATCCTACCGCGCCATGACGTACAGGAGTAGTGTTATGATGTATTTATCAATAGCAGTTACTTGGAAACCCCCAAGCTTTTTCTCATTTCCAATGAACTCGATAGGATCGGTCGTTGCAGTGCAGTGAGAGGGCGAGTAGTGGAAGTGGCAGAAAGTAAACACCTGACCACTTGAGGTCGTTGCAGGGGCTGGCCTTTGCATGGGGGAGATGTATGGAGTGATTTAGCCAGAGAGACAGCTAGACACAAACACAACCGCGGCAGACCTGATCCCAGCCCAGCAGGGCGAACAGACTGATCGGACATACACACAGGCATACCAAACTGAATACATGACTGCATACACTGGAAACACACACTCATGAGTATGCAAATCTTCTTCTCTCTCTCTCTCTCACAGACGCATACACAGAATGATCACACACACACAAACACACAACCACACACACACACACTAATCACAATCAAACACACAAACACACACACACACACACACACACAATTTGAACATACTGTGGACAGGCTGGACGGATTATTTTATCAAGGAAAACAAAATAAATTCCATCTATATTAGAAATATGTGTGCGTTTGTGTGTCTATGTGTGTTGTGTGCTAGTCCCAACACAATTTGCTCAAGAAAGATATGAGGATATGTCATCAACAAAAATAAAATCAATTCCACCAGAGGATGTGTGGTTGCGTGGTGCGGTCGGCCGCCATCGACCAGTGGGTTGTGTGCGATTAGTCTTCCTTGATCATGTCGTACATCGCACCGCGGCGTGTCATCTGGTTTACCATGAGGGAAGTCACCCTGAACATCACAGCCAAACACGGGTCAGCTATGATCGTCTCAGTGGCAGCATTTGTCAGCCCCGTGGATTTCTCCACCGCGTTCCCGTTGACACCCGTTGGTTGGTCCTAATGAGACCCCCAACCCCGCCCGCGAGGACCCCCGGACCTCCAGACGTAGAGTAATTACAGAGATGCGGGAGGCCGGGGTGACAGTGACCTCGTTATGGGCAAAGGAGATCAAACTAACGACCCGTGACTGATGGAGGTGCTCCGTGGCAGAGGAACCGCAGTATCCCCTGGGTGGCCATTTAGACCTGGAGACACAGAGATAGAGGGAGAGATGAAGAGATGGAGGGAGAGGGAGACACCAAGAGAGCGAGAGAGAGAGATTGGATAAGGAGGAGGAAGAGAGAGAGTTGGGATAAGCAGGAGAGAGAGAGAGAGAGAGAGAGACAGAGAGAGATTTGGGATGAGGAGAGAGATACAGAGATAGAGAGAGTTGGAGCAAGATAGAGGGGGAGGAGTGAGAGGGGGGAGGATGAAAGAGATGGTGAGGGAGGGAGAGAGACAGAGAGCCAGAGAGATAAGGGGGAGCGATACAGGGATAGAGGGAGGCTTAGAGAAAGGGAGATGATGAGACAGAGAAAGGGAGAGACAGCGATAAAGAGTCGAGAAAGACAGAGAAAGGGGAACAGTTTGGTAGCCAAAGAAGAGAAAAGGCAGTGAGATGGCAGGAGATGGAGCGAGAGAGAGAGGGGAAGAGAGAGGAAACACTAAGTCGAGAAATGCTCATGGAGCAATATCGAAGACTTTGTCTGTTTGTGCAACCACCGCCCTTTGTGGTAGCCAACATTGGCCTGTACCGATTGGCTATTGTTCCTCTGTGTATCTGTGGTCGCCTGCAGCTCCATCTTGTTTCAACACCTCACACACACGCCGTTTGGATGACAGACAGGCAGATATTTGAACATTGCAGAAGAACATCGCCGACATTAGTTGGGGTAAGTGTAATTCAGTTTGTAAGTAAGTTTGGAATGATTGCGGGTTGAATTTGTTTGTTAACACTTTTGGCAACAGGCAAGCACTGTTGTGTCACAGGGTTTACAGTGTTTTTATTCCACAAGAATACTGAATTAAAGAGATTTTCGCCCTGGTATTTCTCTCTGTTTGTCCTTTATCGTATTGCAACCCTCTTCTGTTTCTCTCAGTAACTCAACTCAACCTGTTTTCAGTTAATTGGCTCTCCCAGCTCTCTCTCTCTCTTCTACAATCAGTCTCTCACGCTCTGTGTCTCTCGCCCTGCCTTGCCTCCCAATTGGATATCAGCCACAGCTGCTGATAAGTGATGAAGAGACTCTACTTTCCGTTTTGAAGAGAGAGAAAGAGGGAGAGAGAGAGAGATTTGAGCCTCCTGACGCAACAAACAACCTCTTAATTCCCCTGAAGCAAGTAGGCTTGTTATGGTTTAAAACAAATACATGTATATTAACGCCACCTGTGGTGTCTGTCAGAATACTGCGACAGGCTATGTCACGTGTTGCTCAAGGGGATGGCGCCCATGCTATAATAGCCTTCTGTAAAGGCCTCCCACACGGCAAGCTCTCTGTCTGGGCTTCCTGATAGTGAAAGCCGATAGGAAGACGGTGGGAGGTTTGTTAGGTTGTGCCCCCCCAGGGCATACAGGAAGTAAAATAATCTGCTTCCGGTGTGTTCATGGAATTCAAACACCTTACAGTCACACTTAGATACTTGAGACAATGCAAGCACTATGGGCGGCTTACATTTACTTTTTTTGATATCTTGTTGTTTAATTTCGGATGTTCCAAAATTTGAAAAAAATGTTCGGATGTGTGTGTGTGTGTGTGTGTGTGTGTGTGTGTGTGTGTGTGTGTGTGTGTATGTGCACTACATAACAGTATTTGTTTGACACATATTGGTTTTAAAACATTTTGTTTTTCTCAGTTGATGTCGTTTAATCCCTATGGATGTATGAATAAGTTGGATAAATACTGGAGAGAAAAACACAGGTACTAGTACTTTATTTTACTAATGACATCCCTGATCGCTTTGCTCTGTCAGTTAACGCTTCACACTCACGCTAAGGGATGTTGTGTTACAAAACACAACCACATGATTTCTACAGTTTCGCTAAAGACCAAAGAAACATTTTCTCTCAGTGAACATTGAAAAAACGGAAATTAAAATTATTGGGTGAGGATTAAATGAACTCAGAGGTTTTGGCCAATACATTAAAAATAATATAAATTAAGAATAAGAAGGAGACGGACAAGGTGGTCTGTGGGGTGTGTCTAATAAAAGGGGTGAGATGCGAGAGAGAGAGAGAGAGAGAGAGAGAGAGAGAGAGAGAGAGAGAGAGAGATTGAGAGAGGAATGCAAAGGAGAAAAAGTAACCAGGGAAATTTAAGGAAAAAACTTTGCAGCAGTCCTCAAAACGTAAATGTCAAATGTACCAAAACAGAACAAGCAGCTACAACACAGCTCATCTCACACAGAGCCAAATACATACAGCGACAGAGAGAACAAGAGAGAGAGAAGGTGAGAGTGAAAGAACAATAATAAATGGAATGCAGCAGTTTCACACACGATACATCTTTCCACATTCCAATGGCGTATTCAGACTACAAAGACTCACAGGGGCGGAAAATATAGAATAAAATAGAAATAAAATAACAGAAAAAAAAGAGGAGACATGTAAAAGTCAGAAGAATAAAAGGCGAAGCAGCAGGAACCCAAACTGATATTGAGAAACAGATCGTAGGAGAGACTGACAGAGAGACAAAGAAAAATGGAGAGAGAGAGAGAAAGAGACTTTATAGAAACATGAAAAAAGAGAGGGGAAGAGAAAAAAGAAAAGAGAGTGGGCGAGAGAGCTCAAGAAATTGAGTAAGAGAAACGTTATAGAAACCTGAGAATGAGCAAGTTTTGAGTATGCGTGATTTCTGGGACTCAAGAGATGATGTTGATGATGATGATGATGATGATGATGATGATGATGATGATGATGATGATGATGATGATGTGAAATGTATGAAAACAGAGACACACATGCACACACACACACACAAACTCCCGGAGAGGATTGCTGCTCTGCCAAGAACAGCAATGTGTGATTGGACGGCTGTTGAAGGCAAAGTGTTTCGGCACTAAACCCCCAAGAAGGCAACATCAACTTCTCTTTACAGTGGAGCAGCCAACTGAAACGCTGAGTGTGAGACAGCTTTGGAAAGCAGTTGTGGGAGGGCTGTATTGGTGCGTATGTGAGTGTGTGTGTGTGTGTGTGTGTGTGTGTGTGTGTGTGTGTGTGTGTGTGTGTGTTGTATTTATGTATGTATGTATGTATGTATGTATGTATGTATGTATGTATGTATGTATGTATGTATATATGTGTGTGTGTGTGTGTGTGTGTGTGTGTGTGTGTGTGTGTGTGTGTGTGTGTGTGTTTGTGTGTGTGTGGTTGTGTAGGACTTATGTGTTATTCCACTAAATAGGTCAATGATGATACGTATACTGTACTTTCAATGTACTTTCAAAGTAGATTTTATTCGTGAAATAATCATGCCATGGATTACCGTAAAATAGCAGTATCTGCTATGATTCTCAAAACACTTCGAAAAGCTTGGTGCTTCCTTGGAATAGAATAACAAAAGTTAGTATTTTGGATGAAAACTGCTTTGCATGAGCTCCATTGCCTTTTTGTGCAGAGCACTATTGTGACCAAAGCGCAGACATTTGTTTAAAGGTCTGAGACAAAAAACTGTCCTTGAAAGCAGAGAATATTCCTCTGGCTGGGAGGCGAGTCGTCCGCAGATGTTATTTGTGCATCACTCCAGCGTTACAGATTCTGGACATTGTAAATGAATCTTTCAAATCTGGCATCTTTTTTCTGCCATTCTGGAACAAGGGCGTCTGCGTGACTCTGTTGACGTAAGCACCCACACTCGGGCTGCCTCAGTAGAACATTACTCATTTTACTGCTCTGTACTTTGCTGCACTTTGCTGTTCTTTCCCTGGGAAGAGGCTGGCTCAGGCTCGGTAGTTTGGGGATTTCGAGGGGGTGATGATCCCCTCGCAGGCAAATAAAGGAGTGAGGGTGTTAACGTATGACGCACTCTAATGATTCATTACACGGATGATATGAGAGACGAGGGAGAGGGAGACTTAATGGAGGTGGTGGTTGGTGAGGTGGGAGCAAGAAGGGGGGTGTGGGAGGAACTGGGAGCTTACTGTGACTCACTGAGCACTCCTGAAATACATTTGTATGCAGGGGGACCAAAACGTACGCACAGAAACACACGCACACATACATATGCACTCTCAACCCCCCCCCCCCCCAACACACACACACACACATGAACACACACTCTAATAGACAGGTACGCATGCTAAAATGAGAGCCAAAATGGACGCACGCACACAAACCACATGTATGCCACACCCGCCCACTGACGCACGTATGCAGGCACATTGTTAAGGAAAGACACACGCGCAGGCACACACACCGAGAACCCACGCCCACACGCCCCCAGCTATAACTTTAAAGTATGTGGCGGACTTCCACAACCTTGGCGTGATCGTGATAGCGATGGGGGCGGTGGTGAGGTGAGTCCGTACGGTAAATCCTGCTCTGATGGAGGGGGCAGACGGCTTGCGGGGGGGGGCCTGGTATCATGATGACTGATGATGGATAGATGTCCTGGCGAGATCTCACTCCTCCGCCGGCTCTCTCTGGTGGTGTTTAATTAAGGAGGGAAGCCTCCGCAGCCTCCCTGCTAGGCCACAATAAGCAGTTTGGAGGGGTGGGTGCGTGTGTGTTGTGAGAGTGTGCATGTGTGTGTGTGTGTCTGTTTGTGTGTGCGTGTGCGTGTGTGTGTGTGTGTGTGTGTGTGTGTGTGTGTGTGTGTGTCTGTGTGTGTGTGTGTGTGTGTGTGTGTGTGTGTGTGTGTTTGAGTGTGTGTTTATATTTGTGTGTATGAGAATGTGTGAGTGTGTGTATGTGTACGTGTTTTTGTAGGTGTGTGTATTTGTTTGTTGGTTTGCTGTGTGCTTTTCCATTGGATATTATAGGTGTTTTATTCTGCATTGATTCTCTTGAGCTGTGACTAGCTATTCCATGCTTTAAAGAGATCTGAAGTTGTTACCATGCTGTGTGACGATTTTCGATGGTTATTATTATTTGGTTATTTTGTTATTTAAATGATGATAACGTCTTTCACTCACATTGTTCTCTTTCAATAAATGCTTTCAAAGGATTTATATTTCTCTCTCTCCAACTATCTCCTTTCTCTCCTCTCTTTCTCTCTCTCTCTCTCTCTCTCTCTCTACCTCTCTCCCTCTCTCTCTCTCTCTCTCTCTCTCTCTCTCCCTCTCTCTCTCTCTCTCTCTCTCTCTCCTTCCCTCCCTCATCATCCATCTTCAGATGAGAAAGTAAAGGCAGCATCGTAACCACAGTGACGTAAGGACATCCTGCCCTGCGGGGTGTCATCCCGGTGTATTACGAGCAAATTGCTAATTAGGCAGGAGCCCCGTTCATAACGAGCTGTAAATTAAACATTGTCTCCTTCTTTTGTTGACTGCATACGTACGCTTACAATCCCGGGAAGAAGACAAAACGATAACACGGCTGTTTGTGAAAAAACACCTTAATCCACTGTTGGTACACAAGGGAGAGAGACGGGCACGTTGACAATGAGTGTATTATTTACAGGCGCTTTGAGATTGGTTTGAAGTGGCAATTTAACAGGGTTTAAATTAAAAAGGGTTGGTTTACAATGCTGATTACGGAAAATCAAGGGAGTGATTAGCCTTGGGATGAGAGCGATAATATTAGTGATATGGAACAATAAACAACGCATTCATTCCATGGGTTTGTTTTCCGTGTGTGTGTGTGTGTTTGTGGGCGGGTGTGTGTATGTGATTAAGTGCGATGAAGGGTTGTGTAGGATTGTGTTTCTCTCTCTCCCCCTCTCTCTCACACAAACATACGCACACACACACACACACACACATACACACACACACACAAACACACACACACAGGTAGTACTCTGATATACAAGTACTTGCATTCTCTCTCTCTCTCTCTCTCTCTCTCTCTCTCTCTCTCTCTCTCTATCTCTCTCTCTATGCCAACACACACACAGATACACACAAACACAGACACCCAAACATACAAACACACTCAAACAGACCATGTTGATTTAACACAGTGTAAATCAACATAGTGAATTAGACATGTCAGTGTGCCCAGCATCGGGCACACTGACATGTCTCAGACATTTTTTTCCGTGGTATGAGAAAGACAAATGGGAGGCTATCATTGTGTTTGCAGGAGGAAGAGAGACAGGCTGAGGGACAAAGAGAATAAGACAGAGAAAATTAGACATGTCAGTGTGCCCAGCATCGGGCACACTGACATGTCACAGACATTTTTTTCCGTGGTATGAGAAAGACAAATGGGAGGCTATCATTGTGTTTGCAGGAGGAAGAGAGACAGGCTGAGGGACAAAGAGAATAAGACAGAGAAAAAGATATAACAGGATGTACATTTTTCTCTGTGTAGGCAGACAGAGACAATACATGCAGAGGGAAAATGATCAGATACCTGAGAGCACTGGCTATTATTGGAAAATCACCCACGTGTCAACGGTAACTGAATGATGAACTACACAGGGAAATCTATTGCGCAAAGGATACAAATTACCGGAGTATAAAAAATACAAATTTCGCCCCGGGAAGAGAGACACTGGAAAGAGCCAATGAGAAAGAGAGGGAGAGAGCGATAATGGGGGTAGGAACATTGGTTTTCACAGTCAGCTTGCATATCCACAGTTACAGAGCGTCAGCTTGCACAATCTCTATGTTAATATGAATTATTGGTGTGAAATGGGGATTTAGGGACGTGTGGTGTGGTGTAATGGAAGGAGGTGGTCTTCGTCACACCCTACAAATGAAGCCTCAGTCTGGGGCTGAACGGGATGAGAACCGGTCATGCCTGTGGATCCAATCCGTGACGTGGATTAAGAGTGTGCCGTGATGGATTCAGCATGGATAAACTGTTTACACAGAGAACGGCTCGGGTCATTAACACTGGAAATATACACAAAGCATTTCTGCATTGACTCGAACCCGAGCAACGGAAAAACAAGTGAAGCGATCTATTTTTCAACCCGATTTGCAGCAGAAGTTCCAATTTCCGAAAATCGGCAGCTTTTCTGAAAATAACAATCGCAATTCAGTTGATTTTAAAGGTGAGACATTATAATTGAGTGGACACAAATATCAACAGCAGACAGCACATGTCATGTATTCATTTAAATGATAAAAAAATGAATCTCGTTCTGATCAGTCTTGTGGTCTTTGGCTCTGTAAACTCTCAGAGGGCAGACGACTCACCATCCAAGACTCACAGACACGTTTGAAAGGCCAGAACACAGTCGGTGAATAGCCCCAAATTCATAATCAGAGTATGTTATTAATCCCAAGGAAAATTCTTCCTGCCACAATTGGCACTGCTCCAGACAGAAAAATACAATTTAAAAACAAGGGAACAGAATAAAATGTGTAAAAAAGATGAACCGCAAATGTGCAGAAAATATGAAACAGATAAATATAAATCTACCATACCAACTATTTATTGATGTATGAAATTATGACTTTAACTTTATTTTACTATGGTTAGTCCATTGAGGTGGAAAAGGATAGATAGATGGATGGATGAAACACAAAATAATAAAGCAACATAAAATGCAACAATAGTCATGCGACATAACAGTACAGCTGTTAGTTAAAACATCTAAAATGTTAAACAGCAGAACCATGAAAATTGCACATGGAGTATGGCTTCAAATCGTATACGGTCAGCAGTGCAAGCCAAACTGAAAGTCACTCACGAGTGAAGTGGTCTCTTGGAGACTGGAGGGACTTCCCCTTTCCAAGAGAAGCGAGAACAGAGATCTCTTGGCTGTTGACGGCCGCCAAAGGAGCCCAACATCAAGCACAGAGTTCTCATGTTGCATTTTACATGACTGGAGAGCAGCCTCAGCCTCACATAGAGCTGAGACTCAGATGAACCCACGGATAGTAGCCAGATATCCACCCCCCCCCCCCCCCCCCCCCCCCGAATCTCTGCTCTTCTCAGTCCAAGCCAGATAATGATGTGCCACGTGTGTGTATGTGTGTGCATGTGTGTGTGGTGTATGTGTGTGTGTGGGAGAAGCCGAAAACCGAGAGTTGAATTTTAAATGTTACTGCAGCCTGGAAGGTCCATTCGCCCGGTGGGTGGTTAGTACCACCACTCCCTGCCCTGTACACACGCACGCGCACACATGCACACGCACACACACTCATACACACACACACACAAAAACACACACGCGAACACACACATGCACCCACAACACTCACACAGGCACCCACAAACACACACATGTGTGTGTATGCACACATACACACACACATAAACACAAGCACACACACAAACACGTACATCCACACACACATACACAGACGCCTGCACACGCATGCACACACACACACACACATGTTTGGACACTCAGATACAAACCCCTGACACCTAAGAGTCAGGGGTTTTAAGTTTGTTTCTGAGTCGTACGTGTGATTGTGTATGTGTATGTGTGTGTATGTATATTTCTTTATCTATGTGTATTTCTGAGTCTATGTGTGTGCGTGTATATTTGTTTGTGTATGTGTGTGTGTGTGTGTGTGTGTGTGTGTGTGTGTGTGTGCGCGTGTGTGTGTGTGTGTGTGTGTGTGTGTGTGTGTGTGTGTGTGTGTGCATTTATGTGTCTAATTGTGTGCATGTGTGTGGGTGCAACTCTGTCTATTACTTGAGCTGATCCTAAGAAGTATCCCTACAGTCATCATTTGCACCACCCTCAACCCATGGACTTCTAAGCGCTGAATCAGACCATTACAGTGCCCCGGATGAGAGCTAGGGGCCCACTCTGGGCGCTGGTGTACTTAGTGTTCCTGCAAAAGAAGCAGAGTTTGCTGTGCATCAAAGGCTGTATCAAACCATGACGGTGTACCTCGTAAGACCCCCTTCAGAATAAGAGCCTTCATGCTGTTTTTGGTTCTTCCGTAGAGAACATGGTGAAAGGGAGAGGAGTCATTTATTGTGTGTTGCTGAGGGATGAAATGGAACGTCGGGACTGATTGTCTCTCTTGTGCATCAAGGGCTTGGGTTGAAACTGTATTGGGAGTACACCTGTAAATCTACTGCCAAATTATATATAGGCCTGCAGGACAATGCTTGGAAAAGAAACTATCCCTGAAGGCTATAATATACTCCAAAAAATTTGTTTTTGTAGAAAACCTATATCCTCAAATTATTAGGTTGTTATAGCTATCATAAACAATGTTTCAATGCATGATAAACAAAGCCATGGCGTTGTCTTCAGATGCCATTTGATTGGTACATTCCAATGTGAAACCTCAATGTCTGGTTCTCTGGGGGATAGAACAACACTTAGGCCTGCAACAGCTTTACCGAAGCACTCACTAACTATAGTGCTGTTTAAGTGGACACCATGCACACACACGCACACACACACACACACACACACACACACACACACACACACACACACACACACACACACACACACACACACACACACACACACACACACACACTCACATCCTGTTTGGAGTCGCCTGGGCCCTAGTGCCCTTGTTCTTAAAGTATGTCAACACTTTATGCTCTTTTTGTTTGGAGGGCGATAATGGTGGGAGATGTCTGCTGCACTTAAATAACGCTCTCGCTGGTCTTTGGTTGCAAGTGAATGTGTGTACGTGCGTGTGTGTGTGTTTGTGTTTTTGGTGTGTTTCTGTCTGACAGATATCCTGCCCCTGTCTGTGTGACAAACAGCAGAACAGGCGCCTTCGGGTTGTCACACACACACACACACACACACACACACACACAAACACACACACACACACACACACTCGCGCGCACGCACCCACGCAGACACACTGAAAAACATGTTTGCAGTCAGCGTTCTACGCTTGTAGAGAAAGCAGCGAGGGCAGACGATGACCTTCTGCACCACCCAGACTTGACCCCCCGGCTCCACCTTTGCTGGTGTTCCTGTATGTGTGTGTGTGTGTGTGTGTGTGTGTGTGTGTGTGTGTGTGTGTGTGTGTGTGTGTGTGTGTGTGTGTGTGTGTGTGTCTGAGAGTATCTGACATTAGTTATTTTTCCTTCCACTTACTTCATTGGACAATATCTTGCTCACCTTTCCCATTTGCACGCTGCATAGTTCATGTCTTTGCACATCCACTAAGCAATGTGATCTGTTTACAGATTATATATGCAAATAATGTCTATTCGTACCCCTGGCATTTTCAGTCTTGGCCCCAAAGTTGGGCTAAAAACACCCTTTGCGATCGCAAAGGGTGTTTATTTATGTATGTTTGGTTTTATTATTGGAAACACAGTTATCTTTGTGTTGTAAGTACAGTGACTTTTGACGTGCGGTAATGAAATTAGTGTCATCCGTTTAAGCTACAATAAACATGCATGGAGTTGTATTGTTGAGAAATTCTTAGTGGTGAACAGTAGGCGGAGGATGTGGCAAAAGCAAAAATTCAGTAGTTTGTGGTCCTTACTCAGTGATATTTGATAAAGCTTACATGGATGGACCTCCTGTATCATAAAGTTTCATATTCAGTGCCTCCCTGACATTGAGGACATGCCCTAAGACTCTGAGAATACTTACACATTCCATCAGAATCTAGCAATAAGTCAAAGATTAAAGTAAGCTGTTTAACTTGCGTGTTCTATAGAGGAGGCTAACAATGTAAAATAATTCAGCTATTCCCAATGCTATCCTAGGCAATCATGGGTGTTTACAAATGTATTTGAGGAGTCTGATCACCACACTTAAAAACGTTGGGAGCAGATCTTGTCAGGGTTGCCTTGTCTGCACAGTTCTTATTTTTATTGCATTGTGTGATCAATATGCAAGGGTAAATGCATAGGGGTGAAAATAGCCTACATTGATATTTGCCCGGGGGGGTATTACTAGAACCAATTTCTGTGTGCACATACTGTTAATTGTACAAGGGTACAAATAGCATCCACTCCCAATTGCACCTGGTGTGTGTGTAGCTATGGTAATATGACAACACTTTGAGAAGGACATTGTCTCCACCATTCAATCAAAATGTACTTTATTGTCCTTCTACTACTCACCCAAAACATGAGAAATGTCCTTATCCTATTTAAGTCTATTCTGGTATTTATATTGAGCCGTTTCCCAATATTTCCCCTCCCCTAATTCCCTTGCAATGGCTCCATTCAAAGACAGGATCAACAGCATCCATTTTTTTGTGTCCGTAGCATTCGATTAATCTCAATCCTATAGCTTGTTATGCTCTGTTATAAACAGATACCCACATTAACAGGCAACGTAAAATAACAGTGAATCCCCCATCCATGTGAGTAATACAGCAGCCTCATCATCCTTAAGCAGCGGACCCCTGGAAGCTATCTCCCGCCATACAAAGGAGGGTGGGGGGAGAGGGAGGTGGGGTGGAGGGGAGGTGTCCATTGGCGGCCATCGGTAAACCCTGCAATTAGTTTTCAAATGACAAGACACTCGGCAAGCTGGAATTAGCTGGTTTCCACAGCTTTCTCACAGAGAGATTGAGAGCGACAGCAAAGAGAGAGAGAGAGAGAGAGAGAGAGAGAGAGAGAGAGAGAGAAGGAAAGAAAGCTTCTCCAACCCCTTTTTTTTTTACAGATGGAGGAGAAGAAGAAGAAGAAAAATGAAATGCAGGGCAAAGAGATTAAAGAATGGCAGAGATGAGAGAAAGGCAGGCTGGAGCGGCTTTTCATGGAGTGTAATTAAATTCCAGTGACACATCCATGGGAATAATTACAATGGAAGGAGATATAATGCCTGTGAAACAATGGCACACCAGTGCCCACCGTGTGTTCCTGTTTGTGTCCCTGTGTGTGTGTGTGTGTGTGTGTGTGTGTGTGTGTGTGTGTGTGTGTGTGTGTGTGTGTGTGTGTGTGTGTGTGTGTGTGTGTGTATGTGTGTGTGTGTCTGTGTGTGTGTGTAGCAATGCTGGCTGGAGGTTATTCTGACTCTATTGCTGGTTTTCTGTGTGCCTAGGTTCATCTCAAAGGCACATATTTCTGGAACCGCAGTGAATAACAAGCTTTTGTTTAAAGTAATGAAAAAATATATATATTTTGACAATGATGTGGTTTCCTCCCTCCCCCTTTGACATGCAGAGGGTATCTTGTCATGTTTGAGACCTCCATCGCACCTTTGGGCAGGCAGAAGGCTTCTTGCTCACACTTTTTGTTACTATCATTGCCAGTTACTCCATTTGGAAACAGATTTTTGTCATTATGTTCAGCAAATGCATTCTTGAAAGGTACCCAACCATACCACATATTTCCGCACAGTCAGGTAACAACTAGGTGAAACTGAAAGTGAATCAAACTATTCATCCAAAATCGCCTCTCAGGACTTGTGATTATAACAGGTTCTCTTGTATTTGGTGCTATTTCCAAACACACCCTGCCTTCAAAGTTGTGGTAGAATTGCTAACAGATGCTCTTTCTCTTGCTGTCTAAGACAAATTAAGCATTATTTCATTCTGGTTTAATTATTTCCTGATAAAAAAGAAAATATCTGTGCCCAATGTATGTAATAATGTAACTGTTCTGGAAAATGTTAAGTATTTCTCAAACATTCTATGCTAATGGTTTTTATTTGTTACAAATGTATTTTAACAACCTAATACAGCTCATTTAATTCAGTTTAAGGCCTCTTTAATGTTCAAATGAAACATTATTTATCTGTTTGATCCTAATCAATAAAAAGCATTTATGTCTGCTCTCTAAAGTTCCATCACACATCCAAGGATGTTATAAAAATAGAAAAAAATTCAAAAAAAATCAAAGAACCCAATTTTCTCAGCGGACATGTTCACCGAGGCATAGCCTGGTCCTTTTTTTCATAGAATAATGCCTTCTTCTACAGGCTCCATTTTAGATCCCATTTCTCACATTCTACAATCAGGCAAGCCTAGGTGTCTGAAATATGTGCAATTACCTGTCCAGTGTGTGCTATGGCCTTGACATCTCTTATTAGGACTGGGCAAGGGCGGCCGGCCTCGCTTGGATAGACCCCAGTGAGATGGCTATTACAATGCTCCTCTCAGCTGCCACTATTATTGCATTTGCTAAACTAGCCGTTAAATGAGCAGCCAGCTCTTCCCATCTGGATGCAAACATCCACGAATGTTGGCATTGGTCTAGAATCATGATTCTCCATACATATGTTCAGTAACCTTTTTTTTTATCAATCTAATAATGTGAATCCTGCTCAAAACCTGTGGCTTGTTGCCTAAACACAACAGTTTGAAATGTTAAACAGGACAGCACAGTTCTCCAAAAACATGTTGGAATAATGTATCACCTTCATCGAACTATGTACATGGTCAGTTGCTAGAAAAATGTGCCACACTGCATGCCAAACAATGCATCAAACAAGTACAATCAATTTATAAACACTGCGCTAAGTTAAGTGCAATTAGGAAGGACAATGAGTCATTAAGCAATGAATAAATCCCATCCCTCTTCCAGCAAACTCATTCTGCAGCCGCTAAAACCAGCACATTGCTTTTGCTCTATCTGTGTCTAATTAGGTTATTATTGCCATTGATTGACTAAGCCGCCTTTAACCCCTGTTTTAAATGCATCACTGATTGGCAATGTAAAACCAGCAGTGGCAAATGACCCCATGGGGGCTAGATTTAAATGCAGCTGCCAAATATGGTGGAAATTACACATTGTCCGTATAGCATATCCTTCAACTGGAACAATATGTATGGAGACGAGAGGACCACGGGGAACGTATGATGCAATTCATTGTGGTGTAGGTATTATGGCTTTGTTCTCATTGTAGGCCATGATAGGCCTTGAATAAACCGCAAAAGACGCAGAGAGATAATTTATCAAGGAGTAACGGAATACGGAGAGACGATTTTCTTGGAGGGGGAAAAGAACGTGGA
This sequence comes from Pollachius pollachius, assembly GCF_949987615.1. Lineage (NCBI taxonomy): Eukaryota > Metazoa > Chordata > Actinopteri > Gadiformes > Gadidae > Pollachius > Pollachius pollachius. The sequence goes on from NC_136936.1 coordinate 33,329,424, forward strand.
GAGACTCTTGTCTTGGAAGAGGAGGAGGAGAACTTTCTCGAGGTAATATGACCCCTGTCAAATCACCTGTCTGATAGTGGGGTATTTTTGGATTTACCAGTGCCAATAGTAATTTTATGGTTCATAATTAGCGTGTCATTAGTTATAAGCAATTATCTCTGCCCTCCCCTCCCCCCGTCTCTAATGATGAGGATGAGGAAGTAAATGAGTAATTACCATTTCAGCTATTTACCATTAGACTTCCATCTGTCAGTTTTCTTCTTATGGATGTCCGCAGATGAAATACGTGACTTTAATTCCAGACTGTTTATGTGTGTGGGAGTGTGTGTGTGTGTGCATGTGTGCGTGTGCATGTGCGTGTGCGTGTGTGTGTGCGTGTGTGTGTGTGTGTGTGTGTGTGTGTGTGTGTGTGTGTGTGTGTGTGTGTGTGCACACGCTCAGGCACATCTGTGTGAATGCTTGCTGAGTTCATATTCTATCCACTCATCTTTACCCCCGCTGGGACCAAGATTGAATCCATATCTTCTGCCTCTTAGCTGAGGGTGAGACGAGGTAATCCCCAATTCCGTGCCCTGTGTGCTGGAAGGGGCTGTTCACTTGAGAACATTGCAGTGGGCCTGAGGGCTAGGGTGTGTGTGTGTGTGTGTGGGGGGGGTACCTGTGGATGAAATTGCTGTTCTTCTCCAAAGACCATCTGGCAGGATAGTCTAGTACAGGGGTCAGGAGTCTGACTCTTGGCTCTTTCATTGACTGCATTTTGGTGATCAACAAGGCTGGAAATAGATTGTATTATTACCATTATTGGATACAAAATGTACAAAGGAATAACACAGACATGTATTTTCTGCGATACAAAGCTATTTTTCATGGGATAAAGTCGGAAAAGCTATAGGACAGCAAGCAGTCACACATGGTGTTATTATTACTCCTAGAAGCAACAATGCCTCTGTCTCTGTTCTTTAGCACTGTTTTACTTTACTCCCATCCGCCACAGTCACAGCCACAATCACACACACACACACACACACGTGCACACACACACACACACACACACACACACACACACACACACACACACACACACACACACACACGTGCACACACACACACACACACACACACACACACACACACACACACACACACACACACAAAGACACATTCTGAAGCTGACTTGTGGATGATTGAACAATGTTTGCACATTTTTATCACATTTTAATTTTTTATATTTGCACGTAGAATTTGCCATAACTTAGCCACTTCAATGTTAAAATTGAATCATTGCCATTTGGTTGTTTCTGAATACATATCTATATATATATTTTTGAAGTCATTATACAGAAAAAAAAACGTAGACGGATATTATGAATATGAGGCAAAAAAGTTGACCATGCAAAATAAGTCTATTTTTTATTCATCGGGGTGGACGTTTTGATGGTTTAACTTTGACTGCAAATTTTAACTCCCCCTACGGAAATGTAGGCGCAAACCTTTGTTGAGACCTGCTCTTCCAGGATACAAATATGGTGCAGCCGCTTTCTAATTCTCACCACTTCTGAGCAATGAGCATTCCCAAATTAAAATGACAATTCCTAAACCCTACAATAACAATAGGTAACCACAGATACCTAATATTACAATTTTGTATAAATGAAAAGGCTCATGACTTGTGGTCTAGTGTTAGTGAGGTCCCCTTCTAGAAGAAAGGTTTTCAGTTCGTACCCCTATGTCAACATGTCTACCTGTAAGTAACCTTTAGTACCTAGCACGTACCTGCTAATTTGTGACATGTATCTTATATTTACTTTGAGTCGCTTTGGGTAAAAGCGTTTGTTGAACCACTAAATAAATGGCGAACTGACAAAATACACACATATTTTCTACAGCAGCAGGTGGGCAAAATAAAATGTTTGTCCACATGCAAAGTGACACTTTGTTTTGTTGTTGTTGTAAAATTGTCTCGGATTATTCCTTGGGTATTCCTGCCCATGGTAGTTAACTAACATTGATGTGCCTGCTGGACTGCGGCAAGTCAGGCCTTAGTAATATGTTAGATGACAGTAAACAGTGCATTTGGCAGCCCGGCACAGAACATTACTACCCCCTTTATCCCCATCCAACATGGAAGACATCAGCCAAATCTTTGTAATTACAGGATGAATGTCGTTCGGTTTCACAGGAGGGTAACAAATACCATACTTTTATACCTTATGGCTTCAAAGCCAAGAGCGAATGCCACCGTGAAAGAGCCTGGTGTCCAAAATGCAATTAACACCACTGTTGTACACGGGCCACATTGATCAACTGTAATCTGATGAAACTAAACAACATGGCTTCACAGAGTACAAAAATAAACCAGTCAGGCATAGTGTAAACAGAAAAATCTATGCATATATATTGCCCCAAGCCAGTACATTTGTGGAATTTGTATTGTTGGGTTAATTTCTTACATTGATGCCTGAGCAAAAGGCACAACAAACATCTGCAATCTATTATCCCAAGGATCAAGCCTTTGTTATTATTATGAAAACAGTTAATTTGGAAGCAAATTCCAGGAATGTGTATATGTATTATTGGATGATCATCAACAAACAGTCTTTAAAGTTATTGCTAAAGATATTAATAATGATTTATCAACCGTGAGATTTCCAACCATGGAAATTAATCTGTGGATAAAAGCACAGATATCTTAAACAAATTAGTTGATATCGATGGTTAGCATATCACTCTAGCATCAACCAATTTAATTAATTAGAGTCGAGGTCAATTGCGAACATGAGAATAACTGAATCATTCAGAAAGATAATCCACACTTAATTCCTTTATGGAAATACTGGGCTTATAGATCTATCATCAATAGCGTACCCCCGCGGCAGTCTCACCGGGTATCCATGGTGACTAATCGAGCATTGTTATTAAATTGCTGGTTACATTTCAGCCAACAGCTCTGGGAGGTGACCTTGGGAAGGAGCCCATGGGGTGCCGTTGGTGGCGTCCATTAGTGTGGTGGAGGCCACTATCAAAATGTTTCCTCTATCACTCTGTTCCTCCGTCTGTCTGCCTTGACCAGGACGCCTGTCTGCGATCACGTTCAGCACATCTCCCTTTGGCAGGCCGCTTACCCACTGGTCCCCGTCCAACCCAATATGTGACAGATTGGTTCGGACGTATCGCTGCGTAACGAAATGGGCCCACTCTCTCCATCGGCCACGTCCTCAGCCAACTGCTCCCCCGGCAAACAGATGAGACGTTCACACACTGCCAGTCAAGCCTTCCGCGCTACGCGTCTACACTGTCGACGTTGTGTAGTCTTAATACAGCCACAAAGTGGTAAATTGGTTCTCATGGAGCAGAATTGACCCCTTTCTGCAGTGTTGTTCGGCCTTCAATCAGCAATAAGGTATTGCCATGTAGGAAGCAAAACAGTTAAACAGTATTTTAGCTAGGTGGAGTGGTCCTTTTTTAAAATGAGGAATCGGCTGCCTGATTTATACACAACTCTTTTTCATAAAAATCAATTCAGAAAACCAAACACTATCTCACAATTATGCACCCAATGGTTCTCAATATCAACAATAGATGAACTCTTTCCAAACTTTGCCACCACCTTAAATTCAGCGTTTGTTCATTCAAGGTGCCCAGCAAGGTGGAAGCTTATTCAGACGGACAGTCTTCATTAAACCTCCGGACCCCGTGGGCCTTTTAGGTGCATACCACGAGAGGGGAGCCTCAGATTGATCCAAGACAACAAGGACCACTCAAATGAAAGCCCTTGATGTGGTGACATATGCAATTGTATAGTCAGTGGAGGTGCAGCCTGCGACGCCAACTGTAGTCACACTCAGCCCTCAGACACGGTGTCATCTGCATGACATCACAAGTTCACCGAACTTGTGCAGAGCGACGTGGGTGTTTTATTATTTACTAAAGGTGCAGTGTGTAGGATTTAGGGGCTTTTAGTGCTGATGTTGCAGATTGCAACCAACTGCATGCCACTCAACTGTACACACTCCACCTTAAAGGAGCGCAGGTTCAGGGACATAAATGACATGAGGTTCTGAAATTCGGCAGGGGGTAGGGTGCAATTCAATATATATCATTAACATTCTTCATGCATTCTCTATAGTTGAAATATACCTGCCAGGTTATTGACCTGTGTCTCCTTGTCTATTATCCATGCATGGCTGGCCCACTAGCGACAGGAGAACGCTGGTTTCTGAACGACTAGCTCTAAAAGCACGACCTGACCAGTGACTTTCACAGTCAACAGAGCCAGGAGGAGGGGTGTATGGGGTAAAACACGAATGAGACAAATAAAAAGCATGCTGGTCAATGTTCCAGAAAGGCACTGAAGCTATTTTAATTTTCTCTGTAGGAATGAAGAGCAAAGGGCCATATCAAGGTGACTTTAACTGAGGGTGAAGTGTTGTTGAAGTGTGTGTGTGTGTGTGTGTGTGTGTGTGTGTGTGTGTGTGTGTGTGTGTGTGTGTGTGTGTGTGTGTGTGTGTGTGTGTGTGCGTGTGTGTGTGTGTCTGCATGTGTGTTGACGTAATTGTATGGCGGTCATTGCCTTCACCATGAATACAAAAAGCATCATCATGTGCTATTATAGAAAATGCATTATAGGAAATTCTGTCAAGTGCACGTAACATGCAACAGTAATGGCCTTGTATGACAATGGACATCCTCACCCCTAGACAGGAAGAGCAGGTATGCAAGCACTCAAAAATGAACTTCCCCTTGGGTACACTCACAAACACCTGCCCACACATACACACACACACACACACACACACACACACACACACACACACACACACACACGAGCATACCCACACACACACACACACACACACACACACACACACACACACTAACACACACACCCTCTCACACATATATGCTCACCTTCAAACACAGCTAGATTTGCACACTTTTACCTTCGCACGCACACGTACATACACAGACACACACACACACTCGTTCACTCACGTGATTATATTGTCACACAAACACACCCCCTTCTCTCTCTCCACCCGACCTCTTGCGTCTGTTTCTGATTTCTTGTGTAAATAATTTCACACGCCAACTTCACATCGACTCTCTCCTCCATGCCCCCCCCCCCCCCCCCCCCCCCCCCCAAACTCTTCTATGACCCACCCTTCTCCTCCCCCCCTGGCTATCAGCCTGCGTCCCCCCTGCTTATCTGAAAGGGGAGAGGGGGTCAGGCTGGTTAAACAAACCTGTGAGGGGCTTGTAATGCGGGGCCTCCATTACTTCAACACTCTTGCCAGTGTTTAACCGTTACCCTGACCCTACCCTGGTCCCGCCTTACATGGACGTGTTTATTCACGAGCCCCACGCAGAGACAGAAAGGACTCTACGACGGCTGGTCTGAGGGAACGCCTCAAATCCAGGTCCATGTTGTTGAGTATTGATTGGTCGCTTTGAACTTTTGTAAAGAGGGTAATGTTTTTACATTTACATATTTATCGATTGTTTTTTCATCATTCATCAATTTATTTTAAAAAGTATAAATGCATTGTATTTGAAACAATTCTAATCATTTTTGTTTGTCAAAAAACACTAGTATTATAAACCTTATGATTGATGATGATAATTATTGTTGTTGTTTTGTCCATGCGTTCAATGCACCAATGAACTGCAAGCCTGTAATAGTATGTCCGAATCAGTTAAGTTTGTAATGCTCAATTCTCGACAATACTTTGTATGTGTGTATGGGGTTCCACAGTAACCCAGACGCTCATTGCGTTGTCTGTGATATGTGCTGAGGCACTGTCTTCATCTCAACTTGGTTCAGGTTTATTGGGCCATTTTACAACCACACAAGTCACCTTCTTCCAATGACTTTGAAACTGTTGGGCATGTTTAGACGTCAGCCGAACGATGCTTCATCTCCATATACAGTTTAATATGTATGATAGAACATTACGGCTGTCCTTGCAATGGTCCAGCCCGGTCCACCTTTTATCTATGAAGCTTATCTAAGCAAAGTCAGTCCAAACACCCAGACAAATGCAATTCATTGAACAGCGTCTCAAGCTATAGTTAACACAACCATAGCGTTCACTTTTGTTTTGTTTGGTTGTATACTTTATTCCCAAAGCATATTCACATGCATATTCACACACACACACGCCCACACATTCACACATAACAAAAATGTACACAGCTTACACATAGAGGCATACGCACATGTTTAGACACGCACACACACACACACACACACACACACACACACACACACACACACACACACACACACACACACACGCCCACACTCATATGTAACACAAATGTACAAAGCTGACACATATAGACTCACGCACATGTATAGACACCCACCCACCCACCCACACACACACACACACACACACACACACACACACACACACACACACACACACACACACACACACACACACACACACACACACACACACACACACACACACACACACTTCACACACACACACACACACAGAATTCCACACACACATCCACACACAGAATGTTACTATGCTGATCCGTGATTTACATGAAGAGTGACGGAGCCTTGCAGGTGGTCTGCCCACGGGCTCCCCGGTTCCTCGCACACCCCCCCCCCCCCCCCCAACAACAAAAACGGAGGAAACGTCGGTGAAGACGGAGGAAATCGGAGTGGGCTGAACTCGCTAACGCGTGAAAACATAATGGCAGTGCGGCCCGCGGCAAAAAGAGCCAGGATTACAAAGTGAATCCAGGCCCGGCTACCAGCTGGAAGACTTTTAGCTGAGCATAAACACGCAGAGCCGACACACACAGCAGAATGTGGTGGAAGAGATATGTGTGGAGGGGGAGGAAGAGCTTGCTTAAAACAGGGCTGCATGCACACACACACACACACACACACACACATATACACACACACATATACACACGCATCAAAACGCAGGAACACATACAGACACACACACATGAACAAACACACACACACCAACATGCACGCACACACACACACAAACATACCAACACGGACGCACTTACACGGACACAAACACACATGCACACGCAAACACACATGCACACACAATTATGTAATGATGATGAGGATGGTTCAAAATACTATTACATTTTACACTATATATAAGAATCTGCAAGCATTTTATGATGGGGAGGATGATGGAGAGGATGATGATGAGGATGACAAGGATGAGGAGGATGATGAGAAGGAGGAAGATGATGGTAATGATGATGGTTAGAGAGCGCTACATGATTCCCACTATAATGAGGACGGATTGGACCGGGCACTTATTCTCTCTCTCTCACACACACACACACACACACACACACACACACACACACACACACACACACACACACACACACACACACACACACACACACACACACACACACACACACACAGACAGACAGACACACACACACACACACACACACACACACACACACACACACACACAGAACCGTAGAACACTAATGCATTTGTATTGATCAGTAAATGGGCATGCTTCTGAAAGTTGGACGTTTGTTCCACAAGTAGCACATTTAGTTCAGTCTCCTCCCCCGCTGTCGGCTGTGATTCATGACCCTCGCTCGATGACATCTTTCACAACAATAACAACACATAACTCTGGAGTCTGTTAGTCTGACACCGACTCTGTCTTTCACTCCCCCAGCTTTCTCTCTCTTTCACTCTCTTTCTCTTTATCTCGCTCACTCTCGTCTTTCACATCTGATATTAGGAAATGCAATATGTGTTATGTACTGTTTGTGTGTGTATGTGTGTGTGTGTGCCCACGTGTTTGTGTTGTGCCTATATACACATGTGTATATATATATATATATTAGGGGTGTAACGATATATGTATTCGTATTGAACCGAATCGGTACGGAAGTCACGGTTCGGTGCATGGATTTACACAGAGAATACACAGTATAAAATTAAATAAAACTGGCGTGCAAATTAATTAATGTAATGCGGAACTAATGTTAGATACGCAAGTTCTTCAGGGACAACTAAACTGCAGCTGCAGGCTTGGGCGTTTCCGTCATGACACATGGCGTTCCTGGTTGTGTTTCATCGACCAATCAAGCATAGTCGCAAGGCATGCTATGCTTTCCGTAGCCGGAAAGCCAGTCGGAGACCCTCTCCATAGCTTACCTGCACATCCAATATTTTTTATTTATCTATCTATCAATCTATCTATCTATCTATCTATCTATCTATCTATCTATCTATCTATCTATCTATCTATCTATCTATCTATCTATCTATCTATCTATCTATCTATCTATCTATCTATCTATCTATCTATCTATCTATCTATCTCTCTCTCTCTCTCTCTCTCTCTCTATCTATCTATCTATCTATCTATCTATCTATCTATCTATCTATCTATCTATCTATCTATCTATCTATCCATCCATCCATCCATCCATCCATCCATCCATCCATCCATCCATCCATCCATCCATCTATCTATCTCTAACAAAATCATTTCCGGAATCATTTATCCGGTTTGACTTTGCACCTTATTTACTTTGTACATTGTTCACTTTGCACATTAAGGACCAATAAAACACCAAATACGATTTGAAGATTAGTCAACATATAAGATAGATCGGTCAGGGAATTGCATTGCACAATTCTTCTTCCACATCAATATGAAGTAGACTGAAGTGTCGGACTGAGTGGCGGATAAGAAGAGGACTAATTGTCGGCGTTGTTCGGCAGCTGTTGGGTATGTGAGTGGAAATACATCGAACATGCTAGCGCATATCGACGCCATCACCCAGATGTGCCAATCAATGGAACGAGACAAAAAAATACTGTACTTTTCCTCCCTACAGTGCATCACCAGCCTTTAGATACACATACAAATAGGGCCAAAAAAATTACTGAAGCTATTGGAATCTATATGTCATCTTCAATATGCCCGTATTCACTAGTAGAGGAACCTGGCTTCAAGTACTTGCTACATGTGCTCAAACCTCGTTACAACATGCCCTCCCGTCCACATATGAGCCAAACTATAGTCCCTTCCATATACAACAAAACCCGGACGTTGATGGAGCATGGGTTGTCTGCTGCACCCTCAGTTTCACTAACAACTGATGGGTCAACAAAGTCCTACTCCGAGAACGTCAAATACCGACTGTTAGCAAAGGCACTCTAGCGTCGGTCGCTGACGGGAAAGTCAGCGACCTTTCTGGTTCCATCGTTCAAGTGACGACAGTCCACACAGAACCTCCAGGTGTCGTCCTTCTTCTTGACCAGGAGGGCAGGGGCAGCCCAGGGGCTATTGGATGGCTCTGTCACCCCCGCCTCAGCCATCTCCCGGATCATCTGCTCTGCTGCTTCTTGTTTGGAACACTAGTCGGCGGGTTCTCGGCCTAATGGTCAGGGCCGTGCCAGTGTCAGTTTAGTGCTGCACCAGGTTAGTTTGGGTACAATCCTGATTTCGTGCAGCAAAAATGTCTGAAAACTGCTGGAGCAGGTCTTGCAGCTGTTGGCTCTGCTGAGCATCGAGTTCTTCACTGCACCGCTGGTACAGTTCCGGGATAGAGTTGTCAACATCTGACGATGGGGGCTGGGGAGTCGTAGCCTCCACGGAGGTCGCTGTTGTCGTAGGCGGACAAGGCGGCGCCGTTGTCACCTCAGGGGATGGCGACAATGGCTGTGGAGACGGCGGTGGTGCGGCGCCTGGTGAACACAGCTGGGCTTGTGTACACCATACCTTCCCCCCTTGATGGCCTCTACTTGAAAATTGCCAAATACACAGCATAAATGCTATTATTCACACGACTGACATAAACATGAGGCCTATGCACGTTACTTGCATGAATAGTTTAATCATCAACTTGTTGGTTTCTCCATAAAGTAGTTTCTAATTTACACAAACTGCCTCTAGGCAGAAAAGTGTGCAATATGATGGACTCAGACACACCTTCTTCCTCTTCCGGTTGCTATTGGGCAGGCGGAGTCAAACGTTTAGCTCCACCCACGTTAAGCCAATCCTCAATCTGCGTGCTGGAGCAAGGGCTTACTCAACTAGGAAGGCCTGGCACAACTATTTCAGTGAACACTGACAATGCAAAAAACATTGTTAATGCAGTGAGAGAAGCAGGGCTGGGACCGCATGTAGCATGCTTTGCCCATACCTTGAATCTAGCCTCACAAAAAGCACTGGCAGTCAACCAAATATCGCGATTATTAGGGAAAATGAGAAAGACTGTTACTTTTTTGATCGTAGCACCAAGGCTGTGTATGTTTTGGAGTGTAAACAGGTGATGCTCAACTTGCCAAAACACTGCCTCATACAGGATGTGTCCACACGCTGGAACTCCAGCTATGAAATGGTTGAGCTCTACCTGGAACAGCAAGCTGCTGGACCTCTGCTTTATTAAACAGGTCCACAAAGAACAAGGATGCCTCAAATCTGACAGATCAGGAGGTTAGCTTCGGAGAGAGTGCTGTTCAGATTATGAAACCTTTAAAGAAAATCACTACAATTTTGAGCACTCAAACAACACCGTCTGTTTCAATGATCCTACCACTCAAAACCATGATAATGCAGTCTATGGAACGAAATGACGAAGATGCTCCCATCGTCAGGGAAATGAAGCATGCCATCAGAGAGAGCATGCAAATCCGGTACATTGACCCAGATCTCCAGGATTTCTTTAATAAATGCACTGCATTGGACCCCAGGTTCAAATCACTCCCTCACTTGGTTCCTGCCTGTCACCAGAATGTCTTTGAATATCTTATCACAGAAGTTCTGAGAAGAACAGAGGTATGTATTTAATGCTAAGGTTCAAGGTTTTTTGTTTTTTTGATTGATTTTCCTTCACTTCTGTCACGTCTTAACTAAACATATTGTTGTCAGTGTCCACTTATAAACCCACTCATTTACTGTTGTCATTGTTGTTTAAGACCATAGAGACACCACAGGACAGGCCATCAACGTCACAGGCTACTTCCTTGCCAGAGATGCCAGAGTCTGAGACATCATCCGCCCCACCTCCTCCAAAGAAATCAGCCATGGCAGAAGTTTTTGGTTCACTCTTTGCAACTGGTCAGAGGAACCGTACTGATTTGAAGCAGAAGCTGAAGGAGGAGGTGTATGCCTACATTGCCAAGGAAAGCACTCCTGTGGAATCCAACCCACTTGACTGGTGGAAGTCCAATGAAACAATATTTCCAAATCTAGCCAAGTTGGCCAAATGCTAGCTTGCAGTACCTGCCACCTCTGTGCCAAGTGAAAGGGTTTTTTCAACAGCAGGTGACATAGTGACTGCCACAAGATCTACCCTCACTAGTGAAAGTGTGGACAAACTTGTGTTTCTGATAAAAAAATTAAAAATACAATGAAGTTGCCTTTAAGAGGTACATTGTCTTCTGAGAGATACAATGCCTCTAATAATTAATTTTCCTTTATATTTTATAAGAGATGGACTATTTAGTCCTGTATGTTGCATTTGGCCTATATTTTTATTTCACATTTTGTTATTTGACTATACCCATAAGAATTATGGACTATGGGAAAGTTTATGTTCACCACAGCAAGCCTTGATTTTAAAACATTTAACTGTTACGTGGTAATACACCATACATGTGAAAATACACCCTAATCTTTATTCTGGAGTTACCAAATTTGCTAGTTGGCAAGGGTGTGCCTGTTGCACTTAATAGCAATAATACTTTATTTTATCTTTTGTGGGGGAAGGTTGGATTTAAGCGGACAATGTTTAAATCTAGCCTAAGTGGCTGTTTTGTTATTATTATATGTACTTTGCACTTCAATAAATAAGGCATGCTGCATTTTCAGCTCTATAACTGATGTCTCTTTTTGTTTCAAAGTTACGGATGGAGTCTGGAGATGATGTGGGGTACTTAATGTTTAGTGTTTACATCTTAGATTACACAGTTCAGGCTGTTGCAGCTAGCTCAGGGAAGAGACTGTATGACACTAGGTGGCACAACCTGAGACATGCACAATAAAAAATAATTGCCTTCTGCATATCTCCTTTTTCTTTTCCCTTCATGGTACCGAACTCGTACCGAACCATGATGTCTGAACCGAGGTATGAACCGAACCATGACTTCAGTGTACCGTTACACCCCTAATATATATATATATATATATATCACATTCATCTCTTCAAGCGTGTCTGTCTGTACTATGATCCGAATATATTTATGGATATTAATTTATGCTTTTGTGTGTTTGTGTTTTTTTGCGATTAAGTATCTGCATGTGTGTTGTTGTTGTTTCTCTGTTTGTGTGTGTGTGTGTGTGTGTGTGTGTGTGTGTGTGTGTGTATGGGTTATTGTGCATTCATTTGTGTGTGTATTCAAGTGTGTGAGATGAACATTAAACACGTCAGCCTCAAAATTGCCCACAAAATGAACAGAGGTTGTATCACAGAGAGATTCAGTTTATCGACGTCAAAAGATCCACCACAAGTGAGTGCACTTGGCCAGTCGGCTCACCAGAGAGCCAACGGACCAGCAAAGCATCTGTCCCTCCAGTCGTTCACTCCTATTCCATTCCCATTCCCATTCCTCCCCACCCCACATGTGTTGAAAAGTAAACCTTCAGAGGCCAATGCCAAACATGATCGAGACGAATGAACAAAAGTCAAACCACAAGCAAACAAGTGTGACGCATGGCCACAAACGGCACAAACAGCGGCCCGTAAACATCCTGATGAGCGGTTGCACGTGGGGCTGCCCGTCACACTCGATTAGCAGCGCGTGCTAGCGTGTGCAGAAGCACAATCTCCATTCGAGTTAAAAAGCCAGTAAATAAAATCCCACCCTTTTCCTTTCTCTTTTTTGGAACAAAAGCCTGACAAGAAAGCAGTAGCGGTAACAACACAATACCACTTCGACAAGCACATAAACAGAGGAGCTGTTGCAGCTGTTTGTTATCGTTAATCCGGTGGGAGATACTTTCTCTCCGCAGTATTGATGGCCATTTGTAAAAGCCACTTGATCAGGTCACAATTTCCTCCTCGTAATCACATTTCTAATTGCAACCCTCGGGACTCTTCCCTAAGCTTGGAAGGGGGCTTGGGGTGAGAGGGAGACGGAGGAAAGGAGAGCGAGGATGACTTAAGGAGTCCAGAATCTCTAGATCTCTATGTCAGTCATTAGCCCGTCGCTGTTTGAGTTAAGATAATCACACATAATAATAACACAAACAAGAAAATTTTACTTCTTAATATTCATTTAAGGACGAGAGAAAGAGATCATGATATTATCTCTCCCAGGAAGTAGGTTGGTACCTGGAAGGTTGGTAGTTCGATCCCCGGCTCCTCCTAGCTGAGTGTGGAGGTTTCCATGAGCAGGACGCCTCACACGGACTGCTCCCGACGAGCTGGCTGTCGCCCTGCGTGGTTGACTCCGCCGTCAGTGTTTGAATATGTGCATGAATGGTTGTAAGTCAGCAAAATCCCCTAAATGTAAGTGTAGTGTAAATAGGGAAAACATTAAGAAAGAAGTAGGAAACAATGAGAGGTAAGGCAAAAATGGAACCCATCGTAGATGGAAAAAAAGAACAGAATGAAGAAGGGAATAGAAGAAAGGAAGAAAGACAGAGAGAACAGCGAGAAAGGATATGTTGATCGGTGGATGATGGATAGCGAGGAAGCCGCCTCATTTGTGACCGGCTGTTCGCACCCTTCTACTGAGTCAGCGCCCCATGTGGCGCCCGCCACAGACCAGGCTCTGATTGGCGGTGACTTCTGCAGCCCAGGGGCGCGTAACTCACAACACCTGGCCCCAATGTCCTCTCACGACACCACCTCTCAACCTGAACCATCCACCCCACCGCTGGGCAGCAGGCACACAGCCGCAAGACGGGTCGAGGAAGAACAGATCTAGAGGTTGGGGAAGAGAGAGAGAAAGAGAGAGAGAGTCCCCACGATCCTTTTGCCTACATAACCTCCTAAACTTCACTGTCTACTGAGCCTAACCTCACATGACCAGTCACACATTTAACCTTACCCACACTTTTACTTGACATTCATAAGCTTTACACACTTGAACGGTTTAACATAAAAACACTTTATGGCATGAAAGTCTTGATTTATGCATACAGCACCCTTGCAAGGTCGCATATATTAGCATCTTGTAGGGCTCTGTGTTGAGAGAACAACAACTTGGATACTTAAGAGAAGTCATTGCTTTCATCTGAAAAGGGGCTATTAGGTTTATAAGGCCGCTAGGATGCAAAAGAGGCCGGAGTGACAACAACTTCAACTTTGAAGGTTGTTTGAAATACCTCAGGGTAACGCATCATATTGATCTGTTTAAAAAGTTTCAAAGGGACACTGGCCAACCCATGAGCTGATGTTGATTGAAGCACGACCATGGTAAGATTTACGAGATGGATGCAAGGTGCAGCCTGTAAGTCTTCAAAACCAGATTGAAAATACATTTAGAAGAGAGAACAGAGTGAGGTGTGCATAGCAGGGGATATTTTGTCCTGCAAGATCATAACAACTGGTGTTGTTATGATATTGTTAATATTGCTTCGTCTCCAATTCGGACCATATATCTGTATCGGTATGGTAAATGAGGTAAATGGTAAATGATGTACGCAAAGAACTGCATTTTTACTTAAACAATTAGACTTCGGTCGTTTCATTTAAAATGTAATTTGATTAAAACACATAATTCTATCCCACTTTTTATTTTATCTCTGCAAAGTAATGTTGGTATTGCACTATATTCAGATTCATGTGGAACATAACACCATCACAGTGATAAAGGTCTTTTCGTGGGCTGTTCGAGCACGTTTGAGTATTAGACTGCATGAGAGAGAAGGTAGTTAAGGTCAGGGATTAAGGCATTAAATGTAATTAGGAAATTAAGCCTTGTCTTCTAGAGGAGACCTTGCTGTTCATAAAGGAGACCTGTGTGTGTGTGTGTGTGTGTCTGTGTGTGTGTGTGTGTGTGTGTGTGTGTGTGTGTGTGTGTATGTGTGTGTGTGTTTGAGTTTGTTTAATATGCAGCGCAATGCAGACTTATGTCCACCACCTGCAAAATCCCGGAAAGTCTCAACAAGGGAAATAAATTAATTGAAAGAAAATATACAATCGGTCCCAGTTGGATCATTACAACGCGGTAACTCGGCCCTTACAAATTTACACACATACACACACACACACACACACACACACACACACAAACACACACACACACACACAAACACACAAAAACACACACAAAAACACACACACACACACACACACACACACACACACACACACACACACACACACACACTCAAATACAAGTATAAATGCAGCTCCAAACATATAGCAACTGTGCTTTTGCGCATGTTTCCCTGTTTGAACTGGGCCAATGATGAGGCTGTGTGGTGGAATTATGCTACAGAACGGAGATCCACAGCAAAGTACGGCAAGAAACCGCGAAACCGAGTACTGTACACAAAACACTAAGCCTGTTCACGGCAGATGATTAAAGCTCAACCCTTGGATGTGTGCTAAAACCTGAGCCTTGTAAATCCATAATAGTCCACTATATTACTACTATACTATAATAGTCCTTAATAGTAATAGTAATACTTTATTTTCAATCACACTTACCCTGCTGTATCAATGTCAGGTGAAACACACCGGGGGGTCAGCCATTTTGTTTGTGGAGTGGTCACAGGCCTCAGACACATGTGGTGGGAAATGGCAGGGAAAACAAACAGAAAACATATGGAAATTCGTAAACAAACAGGAAAGTAACAAAGGTCATCGACTCAGGGGAGGAAGAGTGCCGTTCCTTTGTCCAGAGTGTACAGACCTTCAGTTAGACCTAAGGCACTGCTCGAGGGTCACATTTGTTAACCTGATGAAATAACCTCCGGATAGGGAGTTGCTCTGGGCCGCGATCGGACCATCTCCCTAGCAGAGACGCACACACACGCATGCATGCACGTAGCACGCGCGCACACACGCACACACACACACACACACACACACACACACACACACACACACACACACACACACACACACACACACACACACACACACACACACACACACACACACACGCACACACACACACACACACACACACACACACACACACATACACACACACACACACACACACACTTCCATACAGGCACAAATACACGCACATAGCCACATAAGCATTTGCAATATGTGCGCCCACTTATTCATTTTAGTGTATGTTTTTTCCAGTTATTGAATTCAATTTTGCTCCAAATTGTATTGGAAACCAATCCTCTATTTTCATTAATCTACTATACACCTATAAATTGATTATTATAGTCTATGGTATAATAGTATAATATGTTCTAATGTTTTTATAGTCAATAATTTGATGTCATGGCAACTTCATTTATGGCTGTAGCAAAATTATTGGATTAGGGAAGTTGCTACAACTTTCTGAAGTTCTCAATTCTGAAGGGCATTTTTGATATCATCACGATGTTCATTCATGTGGTTATAAAGTGTGTGATATCATACCATTGTCATCTGATACCATAATATTGTATTATGTTGGTTGTGGCATTCTGAGATGAGGTTGTGACCTCATAGCATTCTGATGTGTCGTGTCAAATGGTAAATGGACTGAATTTATATAGCGCATTTCTAACCAGTAGCCACTCAAATCACTTTAATACAACAATATTTCATAATATTCACCTATTCATGCACACATCCACACACCGACGGCGGAGTCAACCATGCAAGGCAACAGCCAGCTCGTCAGGAGCAGTCAGGGTGTGGCGTCATGCTCAGGGACACCTCGACACTCAATAGGAGGAGCCGGGGATTGAACTGGCAACCTTACGGTTACAAGCCAACCCCCTCTACCTCCTGAGCAATTGTCTCCCGGTTTTGTGTTATAACGTCATATCATCCGGTTATGATTGTTTTGAAAACACAGCATTTTGATGTTGTGTTTTGATCTCAAACAATTGTGAATTCATAAGTAGCCTCGTGTAATGTAAGACAGTCATCAGGATTGATTTAATAACATTTGAACTTCAGCATATGTGAACGATTTAATGTGTTGTGATCGTGGCTCTCCACAACGGTTGCCAAAGCGACAGTAAGTGATGTAAGATCGTAACAAGTGTGTGAGTATTACATCGTGCCGCCCACTTCTTTTTTTTTTTTCTAAGTACTTACTTTGATGTTTTTTCATTACCAAACCTGTTCTGGTACTGTGTGTATCCAACCACAGACACACACACACACACACACACACACACACACACACACACACACACACACACACACACACACACACACACACACACACACACACACAATAAAACATCTAAACATCCAACGGAAAAGCACATAGCAAACCAACCAACACATACACACACCTACAAACACGCAAATACACACACACACACGAACACACACACAAACAAACAGGCTCACAACACACACATTCTCATTTCCCCCAAACACACTCACGCACACACACGCAAACACACACATATTAAGCACGCACACACATACACAAACACACACGTACACGTGTGCTCGTCATGGCTGTGTGCTGTATATTGTTGTTGGTTTGCCAGCCGTGCATCGCGCTCCAGGCCCACGTTGATGAGCCTTGATGCCATTAGAGGAGATTTCATGCGACAGTGATGAAAGTGGATAATGGAAATCAATATGCTGGGCTTCTCTAAGCCCCCAATTGTCAGCTTTTATAAATCCCTTTCTTGGCCTGCCTTCATTCCTGCTGTGGCAGAACACGCACAGATGCATGCCGGTTCACAGCGCACCATGAAACACACACACACACACACACACGCACACACACACGCGCATACATGCAATCACAAAAACACACACACAGACATGTGATTTGGTAAAGATTATCTCACTGCAAGGATTCCCTGCTGTGCAGAAACCAGAAACTGTTTTATTCATCAAACTCTATTGATCAGTGCCATTTGTATTTACCATTTAGGATGCATTGATATTTTACCAGCTACGTTTATAATGTCTTTAGGGATAGTGAATGTTGAACGTATGCATAATCAGTCAAGGTTAGATTCAAATTTTTCAATAGTTTCTTTAATGCATTTGACGTCTATTTGTTTGGCCCAGCTCTGGTCGGAGTTGTAGTTTAAACATGTGTCTGGCTTTGGGAGACGGAGGGGGCTGTCAGGGTGACGCAGAAAACAAATTGTATTTCCGTCATTCACAAACACCTGTGTTCTAGCTAGACCAAAGGGAAATAATAAGCAAAGAGACAAGTTACTTCAGCGACATAGGAAGCACAACCACCAGCTCTAATAGCACCTTTGTGCGTGTGTGTGTGTGTGTGTGTGTGTGTGTGTGTGTGTGTGTGTGTGTGTGTGTGTGTGTGCATGCTTGCATGTACACACTCATGACACATGCCCACACACACACGCACAACAACACATGCACAACCATGCAACGGTGCACATTGTACAATGCCGTACTGATGGCAAAATGACCCTATTTGTTCCTAAAACCCTTTCCATTACCTCCCTATCTCTCGCTATCCCTCACCCTATCTAATAGAGTCTACCTCTCCCTCTCTGTTATTTTGTTAATATATCTTCCTCACCCCTTTATCTCCCATGCTCTTCTCTCCCTCAATCTCTATTCACCCCTAACTTTTTCTGTGGTTTTATTCCCTCACAATTACTTTCTATCTATTTTTCCTTCGTTCTTTCTTTCTTTCTTTCTTTCTTTCTTTCTTTCTTTCTTTCTTTCTTTCTTTCTTTCTTTCTTTCGTTCTTTCTTTCTTTCTTTCTTTCTTTCTTTCTTTTCTATCTATCTTTTTATCTCTATCTATCGTTCTATCTATTTGCCTATCTCTCCCCCTTCTCCCCATTTTCTATCCCGCTATCTGCCCCTCTCATCCTTTCTCACTCCATACATTCACTTTTTTGAGGAGACACAGAAGGAGAAAGAACACTCTTTGTATCCCCTCTGCCTTTTCCTTGCCCTCCCCCTCACACTATCACTCTCCCTCTCTATCCCCCTTCCGGAGGTCTGGTCTTTTGGGGGGGGGGTAGGGACACGCCTTCTACACCTATCTTCTCTCTCTTGATCTCTCTATCTCTCTCTCTTCCTCTCACATTTTTCCGTTTCCTATGTCATCTGAATTTTTTTTCCCCAAAGCTGACGTCACAGCTCTAGAGGAGGAATGGATGACAGAGATGTGTTTACAAATTCCGACTGTTTCACAAGTCTCTCTGATGGTAGGGGGAGTGTGTGTGGGGGGCACTAGTTCAGAGAGACAGTCCAAACACCCCTGGAAGCTCCCACTGGCTCATGAATACATCGGACCCCGTGGCTGACATTGACAGGACACTGTTTTTTTCTCTGTTTTTTGTAAAACAGCCTTGTCCTATTTCCCCCTTCAAAATCTGTCCCCTCTCTCTCTCCCCCTCTTTGTAAATATATCCCACTCTGGGCCCGACAGAGGACAAGATGATTTCATAGGATGCGGAACAAAGCTTTGGGTCTGTAATTGTGTGCGCCACAGATCATATTATTTCAATTGGGCACGAGAGCGTAGTCATCAATTCTGTCCTTGAGGAGGAAATCCATTTCCGCAAGGTGTGCATAACAGCGGGGCCTCGCGAGGCCTCCTGTTTACTCCTGGATGCTGAGCGATCGTTGTGATTTGAGGCCTGCAAGGCCCCCTGGGAACTCTGGTATCTTAAGGAATCATAAGTGTCATGATTCTTTATAATGATGTTGTGTTTAGTTTGAAGATGTATTTCTCCAAGTACTTTAGCGTTAGCTCGATGGTACTTATTTTTTTAATTAAGTCTGTAAAGGTATGCACTTTTTTCACTGGAGCCTCTTTGTTTTTGTGATTCAGAAATGTAGCAATGCTTTAATCTAAAGCTACTTACAGTGAATTCAGATACTTGTCACAAGGAGCAGTAAGTGGCTTAGGTATCTTGCTCAAAGAGACGCCCACAAGTAGACTGTGGAAATGGGGGATCGAAACCTTGTGCATTTTGACTGGAGTTTAACACCCTTACAACAAAACTGAATAAATACACAAACGAAGAAATGAATGTATGGCCGGTAATTAAAAAAGTCAACCAGGAGCACACCAGTAGCCTTCATATGAATCATCACCAAGGCAGTGATGCATTGATTCCCTCCTTCGTATGATAACTCAACAATCTATGTGTTTGGACTGCTGTTCTTACCAAGCTGTCCCCCCTTCATCCATCCCTCCCTCCTCCCTTAATTTATTCCTACCTCCTACCTCCATCTATCTAATTCTTGCCGCGCAAATTAAACTGTTGGTAGGGTTGGTTCATTTCGCTGAGAGCATTTTGACTTTATCAAAGATCACAGGTGGTCATAGTCTGCCAGGTCCATCAGACATTAGACACAGCCGTGAACAGAAAGCGCAAAGCTTCTTTCTTTTTTCCCTTTTATAAGCATTTCAAAAAAAAAATCTGGGTTTATTGTTCCAAAAAAAATATTACTGCTTATTGTGGGATGGCAAATAAAATCCAGCAAATTTTGTTGAAAGATGGTTGGGTCAAGAGGATGACAAAAACAGCTAAAGCTACGAGAGATGGGAAAAGCTCATTGGTTGATGGTCAGACGTTTCTAACAAATTAAATCTATTTTTTTATTTATTTTTATTTAGAAGTTTATTGAGCAGGGACAAATACATTGTACATTGTTTCATAACAAAATATAAAATAGATGCCATGCATACAGGTTTCTAGTCAAGACTAATTTGCAATCCTTGTCCCTGGTTAGGGCTTTACTAACAGTTACACACAAATAAAATACAGAAGACATTATATACAGGAGACATAAAGATGTGCGTCCATGTGCGTGCAAGTGTGTGCGTGCGTGTGTGGGTCAATGTTCACAGGGTTTATTCAGTTTCAACCATTGCTTTACTTGTGTGTAAAAAACCTTGAGCTCTGTCAATGTTTTAATTTCTGATGGAAATGTATTCCACAGTTTATTGCCTATTGCTACAAAGGATGATTGTCCGAATGTGGTTTTGCGTTTCGCTGTTCTACAATTTCCACTTGTTGCACCCCTAGTTCTAATTCTACTGTTCAGTTTATTTATCAATTGGCAGAGTATTTCTGGAGCAAGGTTGTTCACACACTTGAAAATCAGTTTTAAAAATGAAAAGTTTACAAAGCTGTCAAAACCCAGTAAATTGTGTTTCTTTAAAATGTGGAAATTATGCCTGGTGTCATTGTTGTTTGGTTGGCTTGACCCCAAACGGTTATACAATATGACAAATTGGAAAATATTATGGCATGCATAAATTGTTGTGCTGCCTTAAAAGGTATATATTGTCTTATTAGGCGAAAGCAATTTAA
Source organism: Pollachius pollachius (assembly GCF_949987615.1). Lineage (NCBI taxonomy): Eukaryota > Metazoa > Chordata > Actinopteri > Gadiformes > Gadidae > Pollachius > Pollachius pollachius. The sequence continues at coordinate 33,350,828 of NC_136936.1, forward strand.
GTTGGTCTTGACAGTCTTGCATAGCTTCTTAACATGCCTGTTCAATTTAAGCTGAGAATCTAAAATAACACCTAAAAATTTCAACTCATCTACTTGATTTATCTCTATCTCATCAAACTAAACTCTGGAATTTGTATGGCTTTTTTTTTTTTTTCTTTTTTTTAAATGAAAAGCAAATTGACACTGTCCTTTTATAATTTAAAGTCAAATGATTGTTTCTGAGCCACTGGGATACACCAGAAGTCTCTTCTGACAGAGTTTTGTCTGCCAACTAAGTCTTTCTTGCAGACACAAATAACAAAGTGTCGTCTGCATACATTTGCCATCTGGCTTTTTCACAACTGTCTGGTAAATCATTAATATATATGCTAAAAAGTAAGGGGCCTAAAATAGAACCTTGTGGTATTCCAATTGAACACGTCTGGACAGTTGACGGGGTAGAATTGGATCTAACCCACTGCTCTCTATGTTTAAGATATGAATGGAACCAAGCAATTGCTTCATCTGAGAAATTAAATGTTTCGAGTTTATTAAGGAGAATTTCATGGTTAATAGTATAAAAGGCTTTTTTTCAAATCCAAGAATACTGCCACCACTTCATTCCCCTCATCCGACAACTGTTTTATAGTTTCTGTGAGGTAGCAGTTTGCCAACTCTGTTGAGTACCTTGCTCTGAACCCAAATTGTTTGGGGTGCAGTAGATGTTTATTTTCTAAGGAATCAACAAGTTGTTTAGTAACTGTTTTCTCAAGAACTTTTGAAAGTGCAGGTAAGATAGAAATTGGCCTTTAATTACAGACCAGGTCAGGTGAACCAGACTTGTGAATGGGAGTTTTAATTGCCCTTTTCCAGGCCTCATGAAATTCATTACTTCTGATGGAGCAGTTGACAACATAAGTCACTGGCACTTGAACATCAGAACTGTGTTTTTTTATTGCTTAAAGTATCCAATCCAAAATAATCCTCAGCCTTAGACTGCCGTAACTCCATTATAACTTTACCAATCTTGCTTTGATTTAACTCTTTAATATGAAAAGAAGTCGAGAGATCTCTCTGTATATCATCAAACTCAATTGGTCAGAAAGTAGTAGCCAGTTCCTCAACTGATTTAGTGAAAAAGCCCTACCCTCCCTTTCTCAAAGTCAAGTGTCGCCCTAGCATATAGATATCGGTTGGAAACCACTGCTCATTTACCGCATCAGGTCTCTTCCATAAAAGCAGCTTATATTCATCCTCGTTATTTATATTATTATTCCCAAGACCCTTGATTGCAAGAATCTGGTATCAAACTAAAGCAAAATTGTATCATGCAAATTCTAACAATTTTCTAGCAATACACTTGAAGACGAGAGTCCTTAGACGGTGTACTAGCAAGCAAAGAGTGGAATTACATGGGTCTACCCTCAATAGCAAGCATCATATTGTTAAATGCTAATTACAAGCTAAACAAATGATCATTTTTGTTCATGTTTTTATTTGATTTTAAAGCGTGGCTGCATTGAATAAACAATGGATTTGATAATTGCAGTAGGATTTTCAATGCCTCTACTGATGTGCTGGCCTTTATCTCAAAATAAAATCCATCTGTCCTGTGTATTTGGGGACATCCTAGTTATTTTCATTCTGGGCTGTAGCCACAAACAGCAGTTACCGCCACCACCCTCCCCCAGCCACGTGGAATACAAAACTGACAGTATTAACAATATTTTTTTAAAGTATGTGTGTGTGCGTAAGTGTGTGTTTGCGTAACTGTGTGTCTGTGTGTGTGTGTGTGTGTGAGTATGGGGAGGCATATCTCTGAGTGTGTGTGTGTGTGTATGCATTTGTTCATGTCCTTTTTTCATTTTGACACCGGCACACAAACACAACTCCAGCATATCAAAAAGCCTCAAAAGCCTTCACACCGCATCCAGCAACACATGCAAGACATCTGACCAATCAACACCAACCACCCTGGCTGCCCATGTGCAAAGGTTTGGTACTCATGCCACAGCCCACCCCCCACCCACCAATCCAGTGGTGCCCTATCATGTGCCACTGATGAAAGTATGCAGGTTTTCTTTCCGAAAAATCACCACAGCAGTTGATTTCCCCTAATTAGCCCTCCCCATGGAATTGGGCTAATCAGAAGTGATCCTCCCCTGTGCTGATTGGCTGCAAAAGGGATTTTGTCTGCAAGTGCACGGATCAGCATAGTGAAAATAGTATGTTAATATGCCCTATGAAGCAGTCAAATGTATGACTTTGTATCGCTTCACCAAAACACTGTGTTCATGAGTGAAACAGACACAATCCAATGTAAACCACTATTGATTATATAGGCAACTTTTAAACATTTTCATAAAAACTTGTTTTTATCATTTGGATCTTTAGCAGCAAAGAGTTTACCACTTCACTTTTGATTGGACTTGGAATATGTGTCATTACAATAAAGTTTACAGCGTTTTTTTTTAAATATTTTTTGTTATATACTTCGAAGAACAGGTTTTAAAAAATACAGATTTTTTTGCTCGGTGCAGAGTTTTAATAGCTACCCATTTAGACAAAAATTCTCTCCTCTGTGGGCTGTTGCCATGGTGACGCTACACCATTCTCCAGGGGAAAAGTCCCAATTGTCTTGACGTTCAGCAATGCTATTCTCTCTCTCGTTCTCTTCCCCTCTCCCCCTTTTGGTTCCCCCTTTTATAATGTCTCTCTTTCTCTCTCTCTATCTCTCTCTCTCAAACTCTGTCTCTCTCACTCATTACCCACATTTTTAATTCCCCTCCTTCTATTCTGTTCAGGCTTCATGATGTTGTCTCTATCCATGTCCTCACAATCAATGTCTCAGCAGAACTGAGGGTGTGTGTCTCTTTGTGCGTATGTGTGTGGGTCCAAGAGGGGTTTCCCCAATGTTTAATATAATTCTGTCTTATACAAATTGGCTATTTTTTCACACACACATTAGAAAAAGGCTAGCTGCTCTCTGGAACTGTAAAAATGATCATAATAGATCATGAAAAACGTTATGATTTATTATGCCCTATCCATATTTTAGCCTGTGAGCGACTCCAGAAATGATTTTGCAATCAGCATCTAGTTATTGTTAATCGTGTCACCTGTCCTAATTATTTAATTGTGTTCACCTGTTTTCTGTTTAAACTTCTCAGTTTCCTTTTGTCTTTCTAGCGCACAACTCTGTGTAGTTTTGTCAACCTGGTTTCTCAACAGTTTCAGTTGGCATTCGCCGGTATTCATTTGCAACTTTTCTCTTTTGTCAAAACACTTTTCTCATGGGTTCTTGGTCCGTATGTGGCAGCAAACATTCTGTGTGTTCTTTTGTGTTGTAAGTTTGTGGCGTTTTCACTGGATTAGTTCATTCCACCGACCAAAGTAATCGTCTTCTCCGCCACAAACGCCCATTTGTCGGGAGGGGAGGACTGTCAGAGCCATTAAGTGTTCTCCCGTCCGGCTACCAAGGCATGTGGAGGACCGGGTCGAGCAAGACCTCTTCAGGGAGACAGAATCGAGTCGACGAGTGGGAGGGACTCTCTAGAGGAGGACTTTCTGTCTCCCCTCTTCTCCTCTTTTGTTCTTTCTTTCCTAATTCTTCACTTTCTTTCTATCTTAACGTCTCTCCCTCGCTCCCACTCGCTCTCTTTCTCCTTGTGACCCCCCCCCCCCCCCCCCCCCCCCTTACCCCATCCTCCACCTGGGACACATAGAAACTAGGAGAAACCATCATCCAACCTCAACACCACCCACACACTCCATCATCAGAGATCCTTCTCTCCCCCCCACAGACAGACCACAACTCTTGGGGTCTTTGATGACCTGCCCCTTTGGACCCCTTCTCTACTAGAAAGACCCCAGACCCCACCTGCCTCCATTAATAACTATAATAACAAATCCAACCTGTGAACTCTTCTACCTCAGAGAGGAAAGGGTATTGATGGGACTGAGACGCAGGTGGTACTGTGCTCCACTCACAAAGGTTGTGGTCCTGGAACATCATAAACCTTTCTTTTATATTATTGGTAGAAGGTTTAATGGTGTGTCCATGTGTCTCTTTGTGTGGTTGTGTGTGAGAGTGTACGTGCGTGTGTGGATGCGTGCGTGATGTGTGTGGGTGTGTTGTAGCTCTCCGGCTCAGTAGTGGTCAGTAGGTTGGACGGTGAGATGGCTGTGTTGGAGTCTGCCTGAATGAAGGCAAACGTAAGATGAGCCTCATTAAAATGGGTCCGGGCATGCTGGGCGTTTGCCATCTTAGTCCCCAGACACCGGTTCTCTCCAACAAGGCAGTGTTTTGTGGCTCTGTGTGTGTGTGTGTGAGTGTGTGTGTGTGTGTGTGTGTGTGTGTGTGTGTGTGTGTGTGTGTGTGTGTGTGTGTGTGTGTGTGTGTGTGTGTGTGTGTGTGTGTGCTTGTGTGTGTGTGCTTGTGGGGGTTATTGTGCCTATTTGGGTGTAGGTGCGTATTTGTGTACATGTGTGTGTGTTCCTGTGTGTGTCTGCCTGTGTGAATGTGTGTGTGAGAACAGTCCCAATCAGTTATTATCTCTGCATTACAGCCATAGAGACAGCCAGAATGTACTTAAACTTTCGCAGCAGACCACCAGAAAAACTAAAGTAAAGGCAACAAATTGATCAAAACAGAAAAAATGACATTTTCAGCAATAATGATACAAATACTGCATAATAACGCAAATAAGTACATTATCATCTTGTATTATTTACCTGTCTAACTCTATAGTAATTGTTACCCAAGAAGAAATATACAACTGGGCCACAAATGCTTACTTGTATGTTAAGGAGAGACAAAATGTAAAAAAAAATGACCCTTCTCAGACATCATCATTTCACACAAAATACAAAATGTCCATAAATACTCACTAACCTTCCCCTAATTAATACTGATATGCATATATCATAGCATTATAATCAGTGCCCGCCAGAAATCTCAATTTGCCTGCAGACAATGGTGCCAGCCAGGGCCAGAGAAACCATTTCATTCTAACACAGTGTAATTGCATGACCCCTTTGTTCTCCTTTCTGACGATCAGTAGAATTGCTTAACTCCTGGATTTTATGGCAATTAGCCTGAAAGGGTCATTCTCCCAAAGACACTTTGGTACAGGGAGATGAGAATAACCCAATAGCAATGAAGCACTTTCCAGAGATAAAGAAAGAGAGAAAGAGAATGAGAGAGACAGAGTGAGATAGAGAGAGTGATAGACAGAGAGAGGGTGAGAGAGAGAGAGAGAGATAGAGAGAGAGAGAGAGAGAGAGAGAGAGAGAGAGAGAGAGAGAGAGAGAGAGAGAGAGACAGAAAGACTGCTTTTTATTTCGGCTGGCCCAGAGGAGAATCTACAAAAAACTATCTAAAACATAATCTGCAGTTCACAGTTTGTCTTTAATAATTGGTTTTGTTGTTCACAGGTTATGAATAATCAACACATTTGTAATGATTTTCCATATAATAAAAGTGCCTTTAAGTTTTGTTAAAACACACTCATTAAGAATGACTCACTACCAAGCGTAAAAAAGTTTCTCTCATTAAATACTTTTTTCAATGTATTTGTTATCTATTTTGTTCATGAGAAGCTGCAATATCATTGTTTAGTGCATAAACATTATGAGCCAATTATGAAGACGATATATTAAGAAGAAATTGTCTTCAAATTGCTCACAGATAAGACAAATATGAGAAAGTGCACAATGCACAATATATGTGCGTGCGTTTGCAAGTGCTTCAGACTACTCTAAATTACTTCTGAATAATCCTTACAATGTATAAATCAGTATGGAACAAAATACAAAGCAGCCAGCATTGTGCATTGCCTAATATCCAATCTAGGAGAATAAAAAACAAAAAAAGGTAATTTTAATGGGTGCTGGAGTTTTCCTGGAGGATTAATGCTTTGACAATGCGTCATGGTCTGCTCCAGCGCTCTCTCTCTCTGTCTGTCAATGTCTCTTAATCTCTGTTTCTCTCTCTCTGTAACTAGCCAGCTCTCTATCTAAAGCTCTCCTACCTATTCCTCTCTCTCTGTCTCTTTCCACCTAGCCCTCTGTCAGCACTGTGCTGATAAAAGGCGTGCCCACGGCCGTCTCAAACCAGCATAAAGAACGAACGGGCTAAAACAGATTTAAGCAAAAGAAGACAGGATCTGGTAAGAGTTTGGGGGGGAGAGGAAGTGTGGATGGCGGGGTCTATTGAATAGCTCCTCCACCTTGCTTTGTGAATTAGAGGCGGAGGACCACAAATTCATAAGAAGTGGATACACAAAAACGGTTCTCTTGGAAGCACTACCTAGCTTGTGTTGCTGTTGATTCTTCTGATATTCTTTAGAAGCCTTGGACACCTGAAGAACCAGAGCAGAAATCTGGGGGTTAATGCTGCTTGAAGCTAAGCTCAGACTCAGACAAACACTCACTTTTCATTTCCCAGAAGGAAAGGAATCTGCCATTCTTGGTTTTGCGGTACATTATGCTCTCTCTCTTTCTCTCTCTTTGTCTCACTCTCCCCCTCGATCTGACCAACAGTCCTGATTCAGAGGGAAAGTGAAGATATATTTTACTCCCCTCTGTCTGGAACCGGAATGCAGCCACACATATCACGCAAATACACACAACCACACACACACACACACACAAACACTCACACATAGCCACAGACAGACACGCACACGCATACAAAAACACCCAACGGCAGGCATAACACACATAGACACATGCACCCGCACATACACACACACACACACACACATACACACACACACACACACACACACACACACAGAAAACAGATGCCGCAAGCATATGCCAGGCCTCAGTGTAAATGTATATAATTTCCTTTGCCTCTTTGCTTCCAAGTTGCACCCCTTCCTCCTCCTCCTCTCTCTCTGTTCAGTGCTAAGCATGAGCAAAACAGTCCCAGCTTTTTATTCGTTGAATGTCTGGCCAAAGGCGGATGACGAGAGGATTGTCCTGCTGTACTTCGGGCATGGTCGGGTTTGGCTGTTTGGTTGCAGGGCAGAGCATCCAAGAGACAGAGCCGGAGGTTAGCACGAGGAGATGTCCCCGTATGAAGGAAGACGAAGGCGTTGCGGAACTGGGTCATATGGTATATTTTTGGTGCCCCTGAGGAGGCCAGTGGACCTGGCGACAATAGGAGCACGACAAAAGAGAGATTGTGATCCTACAATTTGGGCCAGCCCAAGGGACCGGAAACACATAAAAAAAGGATCACACTTTATGATGGTCTTTGCGTGTGGGCCTGATGGAATGGCCCGATGTGGGGTGGGGGTGTTTGAGTTTGTGCGTGTGTGTGTGTGTGTCTTTGTGTGTGTGTGTGTGTGTGTGTGTGTGTGTGTGCCTGCGTGTGCATTGGTGCATGCTTGAGTATGAGTTACATACACATAGGTGTGTATGTGTTTCTTGGAGTATGTGAACATTTACATTAGTGTGTACGTGTGTCTGTGCGTACGTGAGGTTGCGTGCACACGTATACCTGTGTCTGTCTTTATGTGTCTGTATGTGTACACAATTCGCAAGCGTCTGTCTGTTTGGGTCTGTCTGTATGTGTGCGTGTGCGTGTGTGTTTGATTGTGTTTCCTACCCATTTATCCCTGTGCTGCCCACTGAAACAGCAGGAGAACAAAACCAAAACAAAAACACAATCACATTTCAATTGAGTTAGGGGAGTCAGAGGGGATCCGTCAGCCACCGGCTCCATCGCCACCAGATATCTCCAGCAGCCAGGAAGATCGCATTATCTCCCGGGCTAAAAAGGAAACACAGGAATACGTGGCCACGGTTACACTGTGAGGTGCCGCGGCCGCCACATTAGGAACATAAGCCGCATCCTCTTCCTCCGGTGGCAGGATTGATCGGTTGTTGCTGCGTGATTGCATTGGGGAAAGTTAGAGAGGGGGGGGAGGAAGACTGAGGCGGAAATTGCTGTAGGTTATGTCAGAGGCATTGGGAGACGCAGGCGCTAAGAGCTCCTGCGTAGTCGATTATTTGACGGTGAGAAAGGGGAAAATTGGTTTGAGAAGATGAAAGCAATGCAATATCGAGCATACAGTAGGCGGTGGTAGGGGGTAGGGTAGGGGAGACGTTAAACGTTTTTATAAAACCTCTGTTTTTGTTTTGTGTGCTAGGTAGATCTCTAGATGATGAATGCTTTCATTGTGCAAAAAGCAGGGCACTTTTAAGACGCTAACTGCTTCAAAGATGCCATTCACGAACATGGCTTTGATGCTGTGTTCTTCTTCCTCCGTTTCTGTCTGCTGTGCGGTTCCTTAGATCAGATGGGTGTAAAACAATATGTCAATGTATTCAAACGCATCCACTCCTGTCATCTACAAGCAACAACATATACTCAGAGTAAACCTCTAAGGGTCAATGTTATTAATTTCATTTGATGATTCTCTGTTGATGTATCATTTATTTATTATTCAGTCTGCTAAATAATCATTATGTCCAAGTAGAAAGATATAATAATAAACCATTATGTGTAATTTGATCCACCATTGAATCACTTAATTAACTGTGATTATTATGGTCTTATTAAAACTGGGCCTGATGTTCTTCTCATATCTAAACTGTCATAAAGGCAGCACAGGATAGATTAATCCTGTCTTACAAAGAAAACGTTTCAAGATTAGAGCCATTTTATTTGGAAAGGCTAAGTGATTTTTCTTTCCTTTCTTTTGGCTCAGCCTTAGTCAATTCAATCCCAGTAATTTCCATCCTACAGGTTGAATCATCTAAGTCACTCTGGTTTGTTTTGCGCTAGTTTCGTTCAACTGACTGCATTTATTGGCGAACTGCAACAGGATTGGGTTGTATCTTAAAGCCCCCCTTTCTGTATTCATCCAAATACTTTGGCAGTGGTCTGCCAGTTCAAGGTGCTACCAGAACCTGGGCACCGTTAGCCTAGCATAACTGAGCGCTAGGTTTTTAAGGCCCATGAGGCCTCTTGCTGTGAATTATGGGTTGAAAAGTGGGGGTTGATACGTGTTGGTGATGTTGGCGACAGGCAAGCGTGGCAGTGGTGCGTTCAAAAAATATGAAACAACGACATGGTCAAACGGAGAGCAGCAAGGTAGAGGGCTAATGTATAGCTGATGGAAAGAGCACATAGTGGAACGCTTAGGAAAACACATCTATCACCGCTGATGTATAAGCAATGCATTGTGAAAATACCTTCCATTGTATATCATTAAAAATCTATATTTTAATGCGTTTTGCAAATGTACACAAATACCCCCGCTTTCGGAGGGAGCCCACAGGGTGAATTTCTTTGAGTTTGTTCGCAACAAATAGGTGCCATCTGACGGCCAAACTTTGTAAGAACGCAAGAGAGAGTGATTAAAAGGGAGTCAGAGGGAGAGGGGAAAAAGAAGGGGGAATAAAAGAACCAGATTGCAGACTCAAAAAAACAAACCCTTTCAGGATTAGTTTCCAATTTACAAGCGTTATCAAGCCATCAGATGGAAAACAGCTTACGGTAAGGGAACAGTGAGAGGTTGTTTGCTGAAGCGGATTACAGCACTAAAAGGATCAAAAGCAGATCCCGGCCAGCAGTGCAGCAGGTAGAGCGGCGGAAGGGGCTGAGGGGAAGGGGGCGGGTGCAGAGGGACAAAGATACAGCCCGGTACCGCCGGTTGGAATTACCACTGCGGCCCCTGATGTTTTTCCTTTTGTTTTTGGGAAATTTCTTTCTTTTTTTTTGGGGGGGGGGGGGTGGGGGGACATACACCTACATTAGCCGCGTGGCTGATAAGCACATCAAAACGCCCATCCTCTATTATTCCATTAGCCTGGGCATTCTTCTGGGTCAGGGAAAACAAACGCTGATGGATGTGCCGTGTTCTATTAGTCTGCCCTGAAGCGTGGTAAACAATAGATGTAAAATACACATTTTATTTTGAAATTTAACAGGGTAAAGTAAAAGTGCGTTAGGTCTTACTGGGAGCTGCTGCCATGGATTTTTTACATTTTAATGCTGAACTTTTCTTTCGTTGAGTGCTAATCTGGCAGAGCGCAGTGAAAATGTTGTGTTGCTTCAAAATCAGACATCTATTACTCACAGCAAGATTACAGTCATTCTTTCAAGAGTACATTTGTCATCGATCCAGTGTTGATTGTTTGTTTCTTAATGCTCATCTGTATGTCCCTTTGGATACGACAGGCTGATAGTGAATGATTTTGATCCAAATGTAAAAACACAGTTTGGTGTTCTGGCTCTCTTTTACAACGTAGGAGCACATAATGCCATGGTCATTGTCAACTATTGCAATCTTGACATGTGGACTTCTGGCCCTCAGTGCTGTCTGGGCCCTCAGACTGCCCTCAGTTTGCTGATAACAAGAGCCCCCCGAGAAACTACAGGGCTGTTCATCAAGACCTCAAGAGTGTACTGGTGTTCTGCTTTCTCTAGGCTCTGATTATTATAGAGTCAACAGAGAGCCAAGAGCCAGTTTACATATGTAAGAGTTGGCTAGCTTTTTAACCATTATCCCCACTAGGCAAAAGTTTTGTAAATAAGCTTTGGCTAAAAAACATTATAATGCAAACACCAGATGACTGTCTCAAGCTTCTGTTTCTGTATCTGTCCCTATTCAAATAAACCTTTATTAAATAAGTTGGTACAGTCCACTGTGTAGTCTGGAAGGTTGATATATAATATATATCATACAGTACATATTGCTGGATGCTCCCTTTGTGATGTCTCAAATGTTTTTTTAAATGGCTTGGAAATCATCCCTACATCCTGGTGGTAAAATATTGCAATTAAAGCTTATTTTACAATAGCAGGTCTATTCTTAGAAATGCTTATTAATAAATAGTTTTGCTGTAAATAATTGGTTTATAGTGAATGTTAGAGTGACTTGTTATGCAATTTGTATGCATTCAGGGGTAACCTGAAAAACAGATATGTGAGTAAAATCTGTGAAAAAGGTGAGCTTAGAGTATGACCCTTTAATAAATCCTGTCAAAATCAGTGTCATGGCTGTAACTAGCCTTCAGCATATTATTTATATTGGTTTAAATCTGTCTTAATGTAGACATTTCGTACATAGGCCTTAAGGCATAGTATATGGACTTCAGGTACGCTATATAGAGCTGAATAAAATTGTAAAATAGGTCTAGAAACTTAAGTATCAGTTCTTCAGGTTTCAAAATCAGGACAGTGTGGTGTCCAAACCCTTTAAAATAAGAATGAGTGTTTTCTGAAGCCTCTGTCCTGTGGTGCCTAGGCTCTAATGGCACGGTTCCTTGTGGACACAGCATCAGCCACTAGATTGATGCTCTCAGAGAGCGTGGGCGACGTTGGCAACGAACGCAACTAGGGCCTCCGACTGCAGGCTAAATATCATTCAGATATATTGCCGTCTGAAGACATTGGCAGGAACTGGGAAATCTCGAGCAGTATACATTGCTGCAGGCAACTGGAGCATTTCTAAACTTATCTCTGAAATAGTGTTAACCCTGCCTGGAGAGCTGTAGGCCCGGGAAAAAAGACTGTAGGGCAGAAAATACTTTTTTTTGTTTAGTGGTTGCTTTATTGTAGGTATTTCCTATTCAATTGACAATTTACTGTTCCTGCCATTTTCTACATTCACAATCTGCTTACACTTATTCCACAGTTTCCTCCCACACCAGATGCACACTTTCAGAAATTTCTTGCCCGGTTATTCTTTGACATGAATGACCTTGGCAGCTGTTCTTTCTTTCTGCCTCAATATATTCTATTTTCTTTTGTTTAGAAAAAGGGTGGTTTTGTTTGTTTTGGGATGGCTGTAAAGAA
>NC_136936.1:33365124-33372624 GCF_949987615.1 Pollachius pollachius
TTTTGTTTAAGGAGAAAGAGATAATTTAGGTGGTATATTTGAATGCAGTGTGTGTATTATTTGTTTTAGCATGCATTGTGATGATTTTGGAATAATTGTATTAACTAATGAAAGGTTATGATTATTATTTTCATCAGACCATTTGCACGCTAACTAGCTTAAAAGTTTGTTATGCTATCACAGTAATGTCACTGCATTGGAAGGTAAATGCATTTCATTTTGTTTGCATACATGCAGAGCCTGTTAAGAGCAACACCACTACGCTTTATGAAGACATTTTGTCTGTTGTCTTCCGTTTCCAGGTATGCTCCAAAGTGTAATAGATAGCCATCTTGTATTTCAGTTTATATTAATGCTGCTGTTTATTATTTTATATGATTACTGCATGCATTTGTTTTGTAATGTTTAAGAAATAATTGTGTTCTTTAGGTAAAAAATAATTATTTTGATATATGTTAGAGAGCGGTGTTTCCGTGAGACAGAGAGCCTGTAAAGATCAACACCACCACGCTTTATGAAGACATTTTGTCTGTTGTCTTCTGTTTCCAGGCCTTCTTTAAAAATAAAGAAGATAAAAAGCACGTTGTTGTCCATCAGTTCTTCACTGAATGACCACCGTTGCACATGCAGAGTCATTATCGGATAAGAACCGAATAAGACCGCAACCAGACATTCAAAATGTATGTAAACACCTTTACCGATCTACTTCGGACCACAATCGGTACATGAACGGACAAGCGAGATCGGATAAGAACACCTAGATAACTCGATCCTAGTCCGGTTTCTACCAAACCCGCGTCGGATTTCGGGTTCTGCGCATGCTCGGTATCTTGTGGCCGGGTGACGTGAGCCGGAAGTAGAAGAAGAAGACGGTTCTTTAATAGGTCCATGGACCGTAGTCGTGTTGTTGTCGCCATTGACATATAAACGATTCCTATTTCTTTATAAATATAAATATAAAATTATTTCTTTTTATGTTTATGGTTGTCGCCGTCGGAAAACGAGAAAGGGCGATTTATTTAAATAGGTGACGCAGAAGATGGAGGAAGCAGGTGTTATCCCATTACCCCCTACAAGTGTATCATCAACATGCATTCAGTACACACTACGCTTCGATTTCACCCAAGGCTGAATTAAAAGTTCATGTTTTCCTAAATGATGGTCATCAACGAGGTTGTAAAGTAGTAACTTCGGGCACGTCTGTCCAAATAAACGTTTTTTTCTTCTGAAGTGTATCCGATCTTTATTCATTCATTGCGCCTTGGCCGAACTGACGGGGATATTCTCTGCTATTATGAATCTTAAGACTGCGAAAACTCGCAGTGGGGGTTATCTCGGCCATGGTGGAGAAGGAATTGGGGGGAATGGAATTTTGACTTTGACTCTGTGAAGTCAAGATTGAAACGCTACATGGAGGAAAAAGGGGTTGTTGTCGTATGTGGGACAGCTGTCAGTTCACTTAGGGTATATGTCATTTGTTCGACGCTCCATTGTTCCGACCTCTCGGTCTTCTGAGGACTTCTCCGGCTGGACTCCTACGGCTGCTCCGCCGCCGGAGGAGTCTGCGTACGGCCGAGAGGTAGGAACAATGTAGCATCGGAGAAATGGACCCGAAGTGAACTGACTGCCATCTACTGAAAAACATCCTTCTCGAATGCCGCCTGTGTTTGTTGTTGCTGGGATATAGAGGTCAACCGGAAGTGGCTCTATAACCACTTGTTGAAAGGGCTAAAGCGCCAACTAGGGTAGCGGATTCAGCCATGCTCCAGCCATTATCCAATCTCTTAAAGGCCGTGGAGGTTCGGATAATTGACACGGTCCGTTCGAGTAGCAAAATTGGTAGAAGGCTTAATCCGATCTAGCTGTCCCATGTAAACGCACTGAGTGAGAGATAGAGAAAGGGCCTCCAATAAATCATTATTAACATGCTTCTGGTGTCCTTTGGTTCGGGGATGCTGTCCTCCACTCATTAAAGGAGATTCGTTGGATTAACCCCCTGACCCCCAACTTTGCTTTTCCAACCCATTTTTCAAATCTATTTCTGCATATGAGCATGTTCAATATCAGCAATTATGTCAACCTTCAGTAAAATAGCACACATTAGCACAAAAAGATGTCCTAGAGCAAATAATATTGAAGCAAAAATGTAATCGCATAGGGCAGTGTTTAATATGCTGGGCCTGATTCCGGGAAAAAAACAGAAAAAAAAGGCAATTGTGATATCGGGAAAATAGATCCTTCATGTATGGCTGTAGGGATGGTTTTACTGGCTGTGATGTGTGGTTGGATTACTATCACACATCTAGGACGTTCCACTAAGCCCAAAATCAATAGGAATACATGACAGACATAAATCATCTTGTGTTTTATCTCCTCCTCCATCAGGCATTAGATGGTGAGATGCATTCTGTAAGTGACAGAGGGAAGAGAAGAAAACACCACAGTAAAGGATTAAAAGAACTATGTGGACTTTTTTATGTGAAGATAAGAATTACAAGCATCATAAGGGAACATAAATGTGGAGAGAAGGAGAATGAGGAAGAATTGAGGAAGAAGATGAACCAGACAATAACAAAGAAGTACGAGCAACTAAGGGAGATTGACACGCAGAGGCAGGGAGAATGGAAATGGAAAATGACCAGAGACAAATACAGAACGCTACAACACCAGAATAATATAAAGGAGGAGATAAAAAAATTGAAAGAAAAAGACGAAAAAAGGTGTGAAGCTGGTAGGCAGACGATGATGACCCATGGACAGAGGCTGAGCGGAGGACAATAATCCTCTCCTGGATTTGTTCCCTGCGAGGTGTGAATAGGGGGGGGGGGGGGAAAGGTCATATATAATCCTCGTCGCCATTGTTGTGGGAGCCTGGCCACGATCAGTGCACCACCGCACACAAACACACACACACACACACACACACACACACACACACACACACACACACACACACGTAGTGTCTACATGGGGCAACAACAGAAACTGCTCCCTGCTCAGGTCGGAGGGGAACAGGGTTTTACCTCCGTGGTATCTGCATGTAAACTAGCCCTCCTGATGCTGGGCCGCACCACACACTCCCCAACTCTCCCTGGGTTTCTGGCATTCGCTGGGGAGGAGGTATCAGCACAGGACAGCCAGCCGGGAACACATTCTAGCTAGGGTATGGCTACTACACGCATGCTGCTAGAAGGGGTGTTGTGCTTGTTGTCAGGTTTTTGGAGCACCGCTGCTTGGCTAGCCCCTTACCTAGAGCAATTGAACATGGGTGAGTGTGAATCTAGCGCTGGGTTCTCTATCTCACCACTTCAGCTCGAATAGTGTCAGAAGGCTTTCCAGAATGTTCTGACATCGTGGGGGCTTGGAAGATGCGTTTGAAGTTTTCGAATTGTGTGCTTTATTTTCTTTCCTTCTTTATTTTTCACTGAGCTCATAGGATACCGGAGCACTTTGATGATAGTGCCCGTTGTAAGAAGGAAACGCTCTGAATTCCTCCTGTGCTGTTTGACTTTGACAACAATTAATCTCTGAATGATTCTGAATATACATTTGTTCAGGCCTGCAAGGTATCTTGTCACTACCTGACCCTTTTGGGAAAGGTGAGTCCAAAAAATATGGTATTATTTACCTTCCAGGCATTGTATTTTAGGGATTCTCTTCTTTTTTTTTATCTTTGAAGGACAACATTTCTCAACGATTTGCCATACTTTCTCTCTCTCTCGCTCTCTGTGAAAATGCTTGCAGGTGAAAAAACTGTAAGCAAAAAGAAAACAGCGAAACAAGGCGGGACATGCAGGGTGTCTTGTGTGCGTGGGCTCTTCAACAAAGGTCAGCTGTAATTTGTGCAGCTGTGATTCTGCCTCAATTATCTTGTGGTGAAATTAATGAGCAACGCTCACAATACACCCCCGGCCTCCACGTGGTGGGCTGAACAGAGAGAGAGAGAACAAGTGATGAACTGGGGGCGAGAGACAGTGGGTTACCAGAGTGCATGGTCAGCAGTATAGCATGCTTACAAAGAGAGAAAAATTACCCAACACACACACACACACACGTACACACACAGACAGACACGCACAGACAAATGCACACACATGCACAAAACATAAAAATACATGAAAAACATGGGAGAGGTGGAGAACAAATCTATCAGGGGGATTTATAAGTACCTTAATAGAAACGTTTAATGATGACACAATTACACACACACAAACACACACACACACACAAAAACACCTTCAAGCCAGCACTGCACGCAGCTCATACATACACACTTACACACACAAACACACACGCACTCACGCACACACAGTCAAAACTAAATTACAAAACACAGTACAAGACAAACGGCAGGGTTGGAAGTGAGCGAGTGAATGTGGATTGTTAAGGACCATTCAGATTCAGCCCGTACAGAGCGAATTATTTATGGAACAACATGTCAATGTTTTCAACACAAAGTTGTCCAATAAGTCTAGTTTTAATATCCCTCCCACACACTACAGTACTGTGAGACGCTTGGGGGAAATTTATACCCAATCTACCACAAAGGACAGAAAGAAGCGAAATTCGCGAACATCAACTGCAAAAACAAATGGTGCGTACAAGTCTAGTCTCATACATTTGCATAATGATGCTAATTTATTTTCGTGGCAAAACCCAAATCACAATCAATTACATTTCTCAGGCACATTCACACGTTGGTACATGCTCAAATGATCACAATAAAAAAGATCATAATACAAAGCTATGCATTGTGGTTGTGGATTTACAAGAGTGCTGGGAAAGAGCAACACACAAATGCGGTAATGGAGTGTGTGTGTGTGTGTGTGTGTGTGTGTGTGTGTGTGTGTGTGTGTGTGTGTGTGTGTGTGTTTCTAGTGTATCCAAATGCAGATAACCCACACAATAAACACCTGAATTATTGGATATTATACGTATCAAAGTACGGCTATAGAGGCAAAATGAAAGCCAGGTGCATAAAGAAGTGGTTAGCATCAAGCGTATTCAATAACTAGATTAGCCTGCGCTCTCTCCTCAACGTAGAGATGCGTATCAGCGAAACCGTGGAGGCATGTGTTGAAAGCACACAGGACTACACTAACAGTACACCGGCATTCATCTGCCTGTGGGTTTTTATTGAAATTACTTTTGGAGAAAAGAGGAAATAAATGTCAATAAATGATCACTAACCGTTGAGCTAGCCATGCGTGGTCCTTGTGTGGAATTAGATGCATTTTTGTGATTTGCTACCGCTAATTATCGGTTTGTTATCGGTTTGATTGCATTCTGACAGGAAAATTATTCTTTGAATAATACTGTTGTGTTCGGGGAGTACTGAATCCAATTCAAAGTGACCTGGCAAAGAAGGGAGCTTTTACTGTTTTGTCCAACCTTTTTATATGCTCACATCAGGATGATTGCCCAATTTTACCCTAAATCAAAGTGATGTGCAATTTATCTCTATAGTGCCTCACATTCAAAAGGAATGGAAAGATATACAGCAGTATTATGTTTGCACATTCGGCAGTTTTCTCCAAGTTCAAACTGATTGGCTGGCATCCAATCATATTCTCCTTGCAAAACATTGAGTGGGTTACTCGATGCTTTCAAAATAAAAGACACTTTATCCATCAAAGAGAGCCACCACTTCAGGTACTTGATGTGGACGTAAAAATACTGCATGTGCTACGTGTGACCTTTAGCTGACCAATTGTTTAAAGGCCTACAGAACCGTCAATATATATATACATACACATACACACATATATATATATATATATACATACATACATACATACATACATACAGTGGGGCAAAAAAGTATTTAGTCAGCCACCAATTGTGCAAGTTCTCCCACTTAAAAAGATGAGAGATGCCTGTAATTTTCATCATAGGTATACCTCAGCTATGAGAGACAAAATTAAAAAAAAAAAAATCTAGAAAATCACATTGTCTGATTTTTAAAGAATTTATTTGCAAATTATGGTGGAAAATAAGTATTTGGTCAATAACAAAAGGTCATCTCAATACTTTGTTACATGCCCTTTGTTGGCAATGACAGAGGTGAAACGTTTTCTGTAAGTCTTTACAAGGTTTTCACACACTGCTGCTGGTATTTTGGCCCATTCCTCCATGCAGATCTCCTCTAGAGCAGTGATGTTTTTGGGCCTTCGCTGGGCAACACAGACTTTTAACTCCCTCCAAAGATTTTCTATGGGGTTGAGATCTGGAGACTGGCTAGGCCACTCCAGGACCTTGAAATGCTTCTTACGAAGCCACTCCTTTGTTGCCCGGGCGGTGTGTTTGGGGTCATTGTCATGCTGAAAGACCCAGCCACGTTTCATCTTCAGTGCCCTTGCTGATGGAAGGAGGTTTTCACTCAAAATCTCACGATACATGGCCCCATTCATTCTTTCCGTCACACGGATCAGACGTCCTGGTCCCTTAGCAGAAAAACAGCCCCAAAGCATGATGTTTCCACCCCCATGCTTCACTGTAGGTATGGTGTTCTTTGGATGCAACTCAGCATTCTTTCTCCTCCAAACACGACAAGTTGAGTTTTTACCAAAAAGTTATATTTTGGTTTCATCTGACCATATGACATTCTCCCAATCCTCTTCTGGATCATCCAAATGCTCTCTAGCAAACTTCGAACGGGCCCGGACATGCACTGGCTTTAGCAGGGGGACACGTCTGGCACTGCAGGATTTGAGTCCCTGGCGGCGTAGTGTGTTAGTGATGGTAGCCTTTGTTACTTTGGTCCCAGCTCTCTGGAGGTCATTCACTAGGTCCCCCCGTGTGGTTCTGGGATTTTTGTTCACCGTTCTTGTGATCATTTTGACCCCACAGGGTGAGATCTTGCGTGGAGCCCCAGATCGAGGGAGATTATCAGTGGTCTTGTATGTATTCCATTTCCTAATAATTGCTCCCACAGTTGATTTCTTCACACCAAGCTGCTTACCTATTGCAGATTCAGACTTCCCAGCCTGGTGCAGGTCTACAATTGTGTTTCTGGTGTCCTTTGACAGCTCTTTGGTCTTGGACATAGTGGAGTTTGGAGTGTGACTGTTTGAGGTTGTGGACAGGTGTCTTTTATACTGATAAGGAGTTCAAACAGGTCCCATTAATACAGGTAACGAGTGGAGGACAGAGGAGCCTCTTAAAGAAGAAGTTACACGTCTGTGACAGCCAGAAATCTTGCTGGTTTGTAGGTGACCAAATACTTATTTTCCACCATCATTTGCAAATAAATTCTTAAAAAATCAGACAATGTGATTTTCTAGATTTTTTTTCATTTTGTCTCTCATAGCTGAGGTTTACCTATGATGAAAATGACAGGCCTCTCTCGTCTTTTTAAGTGGGAGAACTTGCACAATTGGTGGCTGACTAAATACTTTTTTGCCCCACTGTATATATATATATATATATATATATATATATATTGTGGCAGAAATGCCTCCGCCGCAAGAGATGCTGCCGCCGCCGCCGCCGCAAGAGACG
>NC_136936.1:33377624-33417624 GCF_949987615.1 Pollachius pollachius
CTACAATGACAACAACAGCGTTGCATAGTATCAAGCCTCTATAGCAGTGTTTCTCAAATGGGAGTATACACACCCATAGGGGGTACTTTGAAAGTTATCAGGGGTAACTTGGAAAATGTCTTAAAAAACAAGGAGAAAGAAGAATCTGCTACAGAAACACCATTTGTTTGTGTGCACAAGCTCTTACCCACCTCAGGCTTTGTGCTTTGTCGACGAAGAAATAAGGGAAGAGTTGCATGACTTTCCCCGCATCTGGTCACCCGAAAAGTGATGCAAAATGCCTCATTTAAGTTTTCCCTCCATAAAATGTTTGTGCTGGTGAAAGGGTACTTGGCTAAGAAATATCTTTGATATCTACCACTCTAATACAAATAGCTTGAGAACCACTCTCTAGCAAGAAGGAGTGCCACGACATTAACATAAGGGGCAGCTTGAAGAACAACAATGACAATGAAAGGGACATGATGTCAACACCAACAATAGCCATGACATCAGAAACAACAACACAAAACGGATACAGCATCAACAGGAGAAAATACAGCAATAACAAAGACAAGAACAATAACCATGACAACATCAGAAACAACAATACAAAACGGAGACAGCATCAATGGCAGCAAATACAGCAAAAAAAATAACGAAAACAACAGCAACAAGACAGATGACCGTATCTCTCTGCTTGTGTTATGTTGGATTCCCGATGCAAAGCAACATGCAGATGCGGGTGGCCTGGCGTGGTCTACGCATCTTCCATCATGGCAGTGTATTGACATCCATCAAAGGACAGAAACACTGTTCTCCCAGGCCGAGGATGTGATCACTCATTTAACTCATTTATTTCCCACAAAGAGACAGACTGCATGCTGTGAAGACATTTGCCAGCGTTCCCTTGATGGATGGACCCGCCAACCAGACACACAAACACACACATACATCTGCACAAACACATGGACAGACCCATTCCATCACATATACACAAAAACACACACAAAAGCGGACTCAAACACACACACACACTCACACAAGGAAGGGCCAGGTCCCAATGGACAAAAGGCGTTTGTTAACAACTCTTCAAATCTTTTTCCTTATTAGGGGTAGAAGGGACAGAAGATGTCTCCGGCAAACCAGCCTCAAAGTCCCCACTCTGCTGACTGGCTACCCCCAGGGCCAATTAGGACACTGTTAGTGTCGCTCATCATCTGCACATCCAGATGAACGGAGAATAACATGTCCCATATGCGACACACTTTGTAATGGGCAAGATGGGAAGATGAGAGAAAGAAGGGGAAAGTAGCAAGATGGGAAATTAATAATGAATATAATGAGTCAAAGGAAAACTTTTGTCGACTCTCTCAATATGCTTTTTTTAGTTCATGTAACAGAAGGCTCCATCAAAGAATTAACAAGTATGTATTGTTTCAACAATGGACTATTGGATGGATGATTGAAACTTGAAACATATTTTTGAATAATTCCGTTTTTTTTATGTCCATTCATTATATCACATTGTAGAATACAACTTTCACACAGGATAGATACAATTACACTGTAAACTGTGCACATTTGTTTTCACCATTCACTGCAAGTATGTCATGTATAATGTATTCTGTGCATATGTCGTTCATAACCTGTAGATCCTACAATGTGTATGCACTCTATTTTGTGTACTATTCATTCATTGTTGATTGTTGCTGTAGTTTATTGTAGATAATGGACACATACATAGAGTCGGTGACTTTTACTGTATGCATGCAGAAAGGACAGCTGCCGTGTCAGCAGAACTCCCTGCCGTTTAGTTGATCCATTTGCTGTATGAATGTTTCAGAGAGAGAGAGAGACGGAAAGTGAGAGAGAGAGAGTGATTGGAAATCTATAGAGCTGAGTGCCACACGGCAAGCCGCATGAGGCCACTAATGTGCCGCAGCGTGCGGTTATAAATGGTTTATGGCCATCATTCTGCAGCACGCACAGTAATTGTGGCGGGAGAATCATAGACGACAACCTCTAGCTGCCATGGCTGACCCTCAACCAATTTCCCCAACGGGGAGCCCTGTCCACGCAAACATTCAACCGGACGTAACACACATGCTCTGTGAAGTGTAGGCACGCATATACACACACATGCACACAAATGTGTGTGAAGTCAACATACAAATATACATGAACGCACACACACACACACACACACAACCTCACACAAACACACACGTGCACATGCATGTTAATAAAAACGGATATAAGCACACTTGCATGTGTGTGCACACATGCACACGCACACACACACACATACACAAACACAGACACACACATACCCATGCACACATACAAACGTACTTGGATGCCTTTACACATACACACGCAGATTTACATACGCACACTCACACACATAAACATGAACGCACATACACAACCATACATAATTCAGGCTATGAGGCTGGGAGGTGGGCTGTGAGGGACTTGTGAGGGTTGTTTGGGAAGTTTGGGTTTGCTTGTGAGGCGGAAGCAAAAGCCAACGTTTTAAGTGGACCTCACAGGAGGGTGTGAACTGCAGGAGCAAAAACAGGTGTAAATATTTCATGCATTTCAGTGTATTTAATGGTGTGTGAGTCTGTGTTGTGGGTCCATGTCTTTGCACTGGCTCTGAGATTGTGTGTATGTCAGGGTATGTGTGTGTGTGTGTGTGTGTGTGTGTGTGTGTGTGTGTGTGTGTGTGTGTGTGTGTGTGTGTGTGTGTGTGTGTGTGTGTGTGTGTGTGTGTGTGTGTGTGTGTTTGTGTGGGTGGATGCGCTTGTTCGATTCCATGGACGGGTTGTGTGGATGCATGTGTGTTGTAAGTTTGTGACTATGTGTGTTTGTATGCATGTACTATACCTGTAACATGGTGTGTGGTAGTGTGTGATTTTGTGTGTGTGTCTTCCTGTGTGTTTGTGTGTGTTTGTTTGTGTGATTGTGTGAGTATTGGATAAATATGAGCATAAAGGGGTAGTGGGCAGGTAGAGAACGGACAAAATGGCGCCCCCCACAGCAGCCCAGCACTTAGTTGGCTTTTTAATGGCATACAAAGCAAGCAATTGGTGAGAAGCCCCCAGAGGAGCACAAAACTGGTGTAAAAAGTAATAATGGTTTCTGAGAGCACAGAAGAAGAAAGGTGGCCAAATCAATAAAAATGGATAGAGGTTGGATCCACACTCACAACAGTAGGGGGTGGGAGAGGTATCACACAAAAAATCTTCCTTTTTAGAAGATGTTTCCAGAGGGCTTTAGTTTAGTTTTTATGAATTATATACTTTTTTGAAAGGTTTCAACATTCCCCTGTAAATGTTCTCCAATTCCTGAGAGTACCTTGTATTCCTTTTATAAACGTGAAACATTCGAAAAGCTGTAAAATGCCAGTTTTTGACAATAGAATTCTCAACAGCCATTTTGTTTTACCTACAATTTTAGCTTGTCGGTCGTTAAACATATCGCAGTTTGTTTTAGAGATGGACAGTGACAGCTTCCAACAGCAGACAGATGTTTTGAATTACACCCCTTCTGAAAGTTTGGATGAAGTATCACATTTAACAATTTGAGTTTAATTGTTACTGGTTATAAATAAGCAATATAGTTAGTGCTGCACACAATTTATGATTTTGGAAAGTACAGCGCAAAAACACTTTTAAACATAAAAATGCTGGATTGGATCGAAGAGAAGAAAACAAGACAAGTGCGTTAATGCAACAATAAATTAAAATGTATTGGGTAGGGTATAAGATATCTACAGGTTCCAATCCCAACTAAGAGACATCCAACAATGTAGTTCAGTGTTTTTGTGTAGTGGACAGCATTTCTTTAACCACAAGCAAATCAAACGTTATAATGTAAGCAGTATACTTTAGGAAGGTATTTCGTTTTCAACAAAGGGGGTCTTTGATCAATCACCAACAACTCTCGAGCAGCATGGTATTTCTTTGACAGCGTATGTGGTGATGTAGGCTATAATGTTTAGTTTTAAATCCAACTGACACAATAAATTGACGCTAAATTGACCGACTCATAAATTATCTGCAGTGTCAATGCAGTGCCTCCCTCCACACCATGCATTTCATTTACCTTTCCAAAGAAATTATAAAATGATTTAAAAAAAAAACAAACATATAATTTATTATTTATAATTATTATTAAATGAAGCCAATCTCTCTCTCTCTCTCTCTCTCTCTCTCTCTCTCTCTCTCTCTCTCTCTCTCTCACTCACTCTCTCTCTCTATTTCTTTCCGTACATGGTAACGCTTTATATTAAGGTCCTTGTAATAAGCCTTAGTTAATATGTAATAAAAGCGTTACCCTGTATATGTAGATCATTTATTTCTGGTCCAGGTGATGTGTCTAAGTCTCTTTGCACGGTGCATCTCACTTCCCGTCAAGTTGAAGGACTGCTCCAGATGTGCAGCTCAGAAGAATGACATATCTGAAGGATGTTTTTAGCATCTTGGGAAGTGGTTGTTTACACCCATCAAACTCTGCCAATTACCCAACTTACGGAACGACCAACTGGGAAAAAATGGAGGTATCTGTATTCCTTTGGTTATTTGGTGGGATGACAGTGTTGTAATGTCTGTCTTATCACATTCTGGTGCCATTGAAAATTAAGAAAAGAGAGTGAGAGAGAGAGAGAGAGAGAGAGAGAGAGAGAGAGAGAGAGAGAGAGAGAGAGAGAGAGAGAGAGAGAGTTTTACTAAAAAGTCTAAGTTGCGTCTGAGATGCAAATTAGGACAAGCTTGTGAAGGCGTTGATTTTTAATGCAGGTGCTGTCATATCCGAAATTGCTCTCCAAGGACATGGTATCTTTACCTCATTATCTCCTGCTGGTGTTTTACACCACCAGGACTGTGAGATGATTTCTACGAAAACATGTGCTTCAGTAGTTTAAAATGCGTTGTGTTTCGCTTAAGTGGCACCTCTGAACTCCACTCTCCTCTGATCTTCTAATGTGATTACCAGACCTTCTTGCATATCATATAAATGTCTGAACCGTAGACGACCTTAACTCTGATTTGTGTGTTGAGCACGCTGGCAGAGCAGAACCCCAACCACTCTGTAAGAACACCTTCCTCTGCTGGGACCTCTCTTGACCCGCCTGTTTCTGCTCTGTAGTCATTAAGGGTATAAATAATATAGCGCTATACTAGCTCTGACACAGCTAGTCAAAACACCATGTATTTTCTAACCGGTTAATTCCTCAATGTGTTCACCCACACACAAACACACAGATTCACATCAGCCGTCTTCCCTCCTAAGCAAGGCATCATACCAGCTTACCTAGAGCAGTGGGGAGTCAGGGGGAGCTGAGCTTTGAACTAGCAACCCTCCTGTTGCTAGACAACAAACTCTAAAGAAGAAATATATCATATTTGAAACCCTTTTGGCTGGGAAAACATTTGCATTGCAGTGGTGTTGGTAAACAGAAAGGCAAATGTTCCAGGAGTGAAAAAAGAGATGTGTATGTTAAAGTGAGACAAACTCAAAATATTATTCAAAGGTTACAATAAACTGCAATTAGTTATCATTAAACATTTATTGCACACATGCAATCATAAGCCAGATGCGTCCTACAAGTGCAAATCATATTGTTTCAATCAAAATCTTTTCAGTTTTAATTTTGAATTTATTCAATTCCCTGTTGATTCGGAACACCAATGTGGAATATTTCTCAACAGCAAATGCAAACACAAGTCATGATGGGAACTTTTATAAAAGGGGACATATTATGAAAACAACACTTTTCCTGGGATTTGGGGTGTTGTTTTGGGTCTCTGGTACTCCAACACGCATACAAACTATGAAAAAAGTAAGATATGCATTTCTTAAAGTACCCTGCCTACAGTTACTAAATGAGCGAGTCAGTTTTGGCGCCCCCGCCTACGTAGGAAGAGGGCGCAGTTGAATATCACCTCCCACTTCCCCACTCCCCTCCAATCAGAGCATAGATACGATTTTGTGGACCAGCGGACGAGCAGCTCAAGCGGGGGAACTCGGCGGCAGCTCAGCTCCGGGAGTACAATCGCTTTCTCTATCGGACTACATCCCCCCGCCGGAGCTGCCGGACTGCCGCCAAAGCTTCGGCGGCAGTCGAGGAGGAGAAGACATGGAGGAGAAAGGGATTGTACTCTCGGAGCTGAGCTGCCGGACTGCCGCTGAGCTACCCCCGCTGGACTTTTCAGCTCCCGGTGGACACCCGCCGGAGCAGCCGGAAAGCTTCGGCGGCAGTTCAGCTCCCGGAGTACACCGCCGACACTTCGGCTGCCGCCGAAGTGTCGGCGGCGGCTGAACGGCTTCGACAGCGGCAGTACGGCAGCTCCGGCGTGGGGAGCTCGGCGGCAGTCCGGCAGCTCAGCTCCCGGAATACCATCCCTTTCTCCTCCATGTCGCGGTTTATGGAGATATCCCCCACTACGAGTCTTTACTTGTTGTGGAAGTGCCAGAGACATCAGACGCAGTCTTTATATATATATATATATATATATATATATATATATATATAATCATCCGAGGCGCATATAGCTTTTGGCTGTGATATTAGATATAATATTATATAAATACCCATATATTATTATTATTATTATTATTATTATTATTATTATTATTATTATTATTATTATTATTATTATTATTATTATTATTATTATTATTATATAGATATAGAGCTCCAGGAGTCCGCAAACGTCAACAATCCCTTCTCCTCCATACTGTAGTTCAGTCTGACAGCTCATTGGTCAATGTGCAGCAGCTAATTTGCATTAAAGCTACAGACACCAGAAACAGTGCATTTTGAAGGGACTGAAACAGAGGGGAATAGCGGTAGGCAAGATTTTTTTTCCTAAAAGCTACCAGCATACAGCTTCAAAAACATGTTTTCTGAAACTCAAACACTGTTTACTTGCTGTGAAAACGCCATAATATGTCTCCTTTAAACGTCCATTCAAACATGCCATTAACACGATAGCCATCTCATGAGAATGGAGTTCACAGCTATAGTCTGAATTGATATTCAGACTTCAGATATTCGTGCGACAGCCTATGCAGGATGATCTTTCAACCCCCGCAACAATCCCTTGCTCTACAGGCTTTGCACATGAATGAAACCTCCCACAGACGCGTTTGTGCTTCCGGGGTCATCGGCGGACCGGAGAAGCAAGTTAAACAATGTTGATAATAAATATTAATGACGTGAGGTCGTGTAAAAATTACACATTCAATATTACAGGGATCACCCCTTTAAACCTATTTGCATGTATAATAAGGCGTTGAAATAAGAGGCCATCATTTATTAATGCTGTCATTTATATTTATGACCACCACACTTTCAAGTTAGGGGTCGCTGTGTCACGTAGACAGCGATGGCCGTTTGTGGCATGGTGGGTGCATCGCAGTTACTCCCGTTCTCATGCGTGAAGGTGAGAGGATGAGCCGAGCTTGTAGTTTTTATGCACACTCAAACTTGTTTATGTTGCACACGTACGTGTTTAGTTGGTATAGGAGAAGATTTCTATTAAGGACACAACAGCTGAATTTATGTTCCTAAAATTGCAAGAAATGTTCATTACCATATCAATAAATGTACTTCCTTGATATTTTCAATCATCACAATTATTACCCCTTTTCAAAAATCATCAAATTAAACAGAGAAGGCCTGAAGACGTACTGGGTATGTATCTTGTTTCCACAAACCAATGATGTAGAGGAAAAATTTGTAACTTGTAACTCGTATGTTGCGTTGACAGATTCAGACAGGCCTGATTTAATTTCCCAACAAGTATAAAACAACTGGTTGACATTGTATTTAGACGTTGATATACAGGTTAAAACTGTCATCAACATTCCCCCCCCAAAAAAAGGCACTTGAATAATTTTCTTCCCACAATTTTTCAACCAAAGCTTGAGACGAAGCAGTCACCGGTTGAGAGTGTGGGCACAGAACGGCGCTCACCACCCATCTGCCTTGACTCAACGCTTTCCCCCCCGCTTGGCACTCCTTCATTAATCACATAACAAAACCTCGAACCCAACTCAACACCCGGGAGAGCGTGGAGATAGAAGGGGGATAAAAGAACTAGAGAGTGGGTGAAAAATAACGCAGACACAACGCTGAGTGAAAGTTACTGTTTGTTTATCACCCTCTGTCAGAGAAGTGTCGACGATGGCGGCCGCTGGGTAGAAAGAGAGGGAAAATAGAAAAAACTAGCTGAAACAAACTGAAACAGTTCTTCGAATGTTGTAACTGCATCACAAGAGAAAGAGAGAGGGAGAGAGACAGAGAGAGAAGGAGGACGAGAGAGAGGAACAGAGAACTAAACAATGAGAGAGAGATAGATAGAGAGAAACAGAGATAAACAGAGTTATATATATATATATATATATATATATATATATATATATATATATATATATATATATACATATATAAAGAGAGAGAGAGAGAGAGAGAGAGGGAGAGAGATAGAGAGAGAGCGAGAGAGAGAGAGATAAACAGAGAGCAAGGGAGCGAAACAGTGTGAACAACAAAAGAGAGCGAGAGAGAGAGTGAGAAATTGAGAGGCAGATAGAACACAGCGTGACAGCTTTGCCGCCAGTGAAGTAACTCCTTGAGTCCCTGAGCGAACCGCCTCCTGGGCTTCCTCTGAATTGCAAAACTCGGAGCTCAAAGAAGCAGGTGAGCTTGATAAGCACGCCGCGGCTGATCAAGTGTAGGGAGGGAGGGCTTGGCGGGAACACCGGAGCCGACCCCTCAGGGGGAGAGAGGGAGAAGGGGAGATAGATTGTCACGTCGCCTATCAGCCTTCTGCAGAATTTCAAATCACCAACCGACAGGAGTGACACACCGGGCCCGAAACAGGAAGGAGCCCAATCGGAAGCATGACACAGCGCTCAGAGAGAGGCAAACACACAGACATGCACACTCTCATACGTGCACACCGACACACACAGATGCAGAGAGGGTGTTAGCTCTGTTCCTGCTTTAGGCGGACTAACAATTTCTCTCGCAACCACAGACACACAAACACACATGCAAATACACACGCACACATCAACACAAACACACACACTCATATCAACATCCACACTCACAGACAAACACTTTCACACACACACACACAAACACACACACACACACACACACACATGCACACGTGCGCACATGGTGAAATGCATGCGTGATTCCCGTTTTGGGTTTATTGTATTGAAAAAAAAGTCCATTCATATTGCGCGTTGTTTCTAAATGTCAGCACTATTTACCATCCTTTCAGAATATAAACATGCCATGTGATTCAGTCTGCTGGCCTCAGTGCTGAGCAGGGAGGCGAAGAGGACCTTAGAATAGTGTTGCAGAGGCCTGATGTCTTCCTCTAGCCAACGTTTATATATCTTGTGCTTCAACCGGGGGAGATGAAGGCAGGTTTAGGACCGGAAGAGAGCGGGGGTGGGGGCGCAGAGATTTGGCCATTGTGTTAACATGGAGGGAGTCAGACAAAAGATGGAACGAGTTGGTCTTATTTGTAAGAGTGCTTTGAGTGCATGAGAGGAATGAAACACATGCACCTGTGGAAGAGATCTAGAGAAAGAGAGAGAGAGAAAAAGAGAGAGAAAGAGGGAGGGAGGGGGAGATAGAGAAAGAGGGAGAGAGAAAGAGAGAGAGTGTTATTGTGTATACATATATTTTTTGTGTATAGTGTGTATTTATTTCCGTGTACATTTATATATGGACCTGTGTTATGCGTGTGTGTGTGTGGAGCATCACTCGGTACCAGCCAATGGCATCTCAGCTTGCTACAATGCGGGTCACTATGGCATCCTGGGCTCTAGTATCCCAAATCTCCTCCAACAGCTTTCAAGAACTATTCCAGAACAATCCTCCCTCCCCCCCCGAATGCTGTTCGGTCGTTTGATTATTCCCCATGGCTGTTAGGACAACTGCAACACTTCCACTTCCAAAGCACTTCCTCCTCCCCCCCTTGTTATGATCCTGGCTTAGTAGTGGTGCAGGACACCTTGTTGCATCTATTTAAGCCAAAAGCCAAAGTCAGTGGTGACTTGACAATGAACACCCGAGTTTGCATGTTGGACGTCAAGAGCCAAGCATTAGAGGGTCGGGGGGAATGGGTCGTCTATAAACTTTGATGAGGAGTTGCAACCTTGGACACAGGCATATACACAACACCACCATGACATCACAGCAGCAGATGGGCAAGTTTTTCACGGCCTGTGAAGCGAAGGCTATTAATAACGCTGTATGTGGGAGAAAATTGGAGATTCACACACACACAAACGGCACTTCCAGAAAGCTAACAAAATATGGTGTAAATAACTGGAGGAGGGGAGACAAACAAAATATTCACGCCCTTCAAAAGACGTGTTACAAAACCAAATTGTGTGTTGTGTCCCGGTTTGGGAAAAGAAAGCGTACTTATATATAGTAAAGTAAATATAATAAAAAGGAAAAAAAAGCTTCTGCTAGACCCTGGTGACAAGGAAGCAGATTCATGGCCATCTGCTCCATGTTTTAACATTGATAGGAGGCCATGTTACGGTTTTAGTTTGAAATAATACGTTAGGCCCGAAGGGTCCTTTCAAGTGTTCAACCTCCTCTATCAGATTACATTTGTACAAACAATTAAATAATATATTTATTAAGAACATCCAATTATAACATAGATAATTATGTAACAGCACTTACACTACCGCACAGACTAATTGCCAGCTTCATCTAAATATAGAATATTAAAATAGAGACAATGTACGGGAGCTTACATCCAAACCGACAAGACACCATAGGCTTGTTAACTACCCCCACATATATTCATAAAAGAATGGAGATCATCACAAAGTGTTAACTACCGCCAAATATTAAAGCACCAAGACCAGCCAATTGAACTCCTCTAGATAGAGAGTACGTCCATGTTGAAACAGAGAACATTAACTGGAGTTAAAACTGGAACGGGGAAAGTAAATCACTGATTTATTAAAGATTGAATTTACCTCATCATTACACAGAGGTACAGGTGTGCAAAATGAGATTAAATATTCCAATTAAAACCACCATTTAGGAGGTTAACTGCATCATCCAAGCTGTGCTCTCTTATTATCGAATGCCAGTGAATAATGAGTGCAGGTATATATATATATATATATATATATATATATATATATATATATATATATATATATATATATATATATGAAAAGCAGGGTTTAAATTGAATCCATAGCAGAAAAGAGAAATTAGATATTTTGATACAGTCAACATACCGAAGCATCTTTATTACGGCAGACGGGGAAGGATAACTAAGGTGACGTGTCTCCAGCATAATTGACCCCGTTAATGAGGACCTTGTTTTCATGGTTCCCGCCCCCGTAAACCAACTGTGAGGGTTCTCCAAACAAGTGCCAAAAATGCTCCCCCTATCTGCTGAACAAAATTGGCCTATTAATTCCAATTATACTGATCATTGAACACTCAAATGAAAAATGAAGACGTTTCAACTTGACTAATTGGCCCCAGGAGTTAGTGAGTGTAAGGGTGTGAGTGTGTTTGCATGTGTGCATGTGTGTGTATGTGTGTGTGTGTGTGTGTGTGTGTGTGTGTGTGTGTGTGTGTGTGTGTGTGTGTGTGTGTGTGTGTGTGTGTGTGTGTGTGTGTGTGTTCTATGATAATTTGTTCATCATGTATATTGGCGGTGTATCAGAGAGCTAGAGAGAGAGAGAGAGAGAGAGAGAGAGCGAGAGAGAGAGAGAGAGAGGTGGGGGAGGCAGAGAGGCAGATGAAAGAGAGATAATGGGAAATGTATGAAAAAAGGCCACAGGACAGAAAGGGAAACTTTCCAAATCCTAGTAATAATTATACAGTATTCAATTGTGTCGATGCTTGTGGAAAATGAAAGCTGTCTCATCAGTTATAGTGAAGCAATGTCTCATTCATTTAAGAGGCCCCGGTACAACTGTAGCTCGGCTGATCTTTGCATCTCAATTGTGGGAAACCAATACTATTAACTGCTTTCTTCAGCCATGGAGATGGCCAACTTGACTATTCTTATTACACACAGTTTATCCATTAAAGGACCAGGTTTTTACAAATATTATTAGTACTATTATTGTGACATCAAATCAGATGTTGCTCTACAATAATGTAATAATCACATAACCTTGTCTGTGTGTATACTATGGGAATACGCGGATTTAAGGATGTCAATGCAATAGAGAGGGTGAGAGGGTGATAGAAAGAGGGAGAGGGCCAGTTAAAGAGCCATGTTTAAATGCCAGGTGATGGACTGCATTTAAAAGACTTTGGGAGTGGGAGGGGTGGGGGGGACAGTGACTCCAAGGACAAAACAAATCAGGAACACAGCCAGGAGCACCGCCAGTGAGAGGTTTAACTAAACCTGGAGATAAATGTGGCCACTGGGAAAGTGAAATAAAGAGAGAGAGAGAGAGAGAGAGCGAGAGAGAGAGAGAGAGAGAGAGAGAGAGAGAGGGAGAGAGAGAGAGAGAGAGAGAGAGGTATTAAGGGATCCACTATCCATTTGTTACATGTGGTGATGTCAACCAAAGTCACTTCTCCACACAGTTAGTGCTGAATCCATTTATTCTGGTAATGGCTGCTCTTATCTTGTCCCTGACTCACTGTAAAAAATATATAAAGAAACCACAGCATTTTCCTAATGCCCCAAAACAACGGCTAATACACATGCAGGCGGGACAGGCGTGAACTTGGCCACCTCGAGGCATTGCAACTTTGGCGATACACAGGATAGGGGTGCTGTTGGCAGGGGTTGCTGTTTTGCCAGGGGGGGGGGTCTGATGAATGTAAACGGTGTTGAGGCATTGCTGAGTCATCTCACTGCTAAGTAACGCAATTTAAAGACAAGCCTTTTTCTGTTTATTACTGGAAGGAAACGTAATAAATGGCCCTTTCATGGGGAATTCCGAAGTAGGAGATGCAGAAGCTAGCGCTAATGCAAAGGCTACGGCCGTCAATGTACTTTGGTTGGAAATGAAGGTCAAAGCTCACTTCTTTGCTAAAACCTCAGGTTTAGAGATGCCATAGATATGTATCTGTATTGTATTTGTCATTTAAGTCTGGTAAACGTTAATCTTTACTTTTTAATTCATATTCCCTGTTTCTGGTTACAATGTCATCAGTAGCCAGATCCTGATGGGAGAGAAAATGAAGCCAGACGTATAAAACTAGAAAAAAATATGAAATACCATCTCTTAAATTGGAGAGATTGTTCTGGAAAATGAATTAAATGTCATTACGCCTTCTCCTCAAATCGCCTGAAAGTTCTAATTCAAAACGTTAGCAAATCATTATAATGGCTTGCGGTTTGTCAATAGCTATCATCACAAATCCTTTGATTGTCTGTGTTAGCCGGGCCAATGTTTCCACCCCTAATGGGAACCAGGACAACAACTACTTGTTCCTTGTATTATTAAAAGGCTCTTGGATGGGCTGTCACCCTCTCGGTACACAGTGCATCTGTTCCTGCGTCTCAAGGACGACCAACAGCCCGGCGGCTGTAGAGACACAAGACTTTTTGGATAGGAACTTCAACTGTCAGACAACATGGTTACGTATTGGGACTATCGAACTACTGTATTGTATCCTAATGTAGGCATTCTACCATTGCATTTAACTGTGTTCTGAAATGTTGATAACTTGTCACAAGCTCCGTAAAATAATGTTACGACACCACAAGGTATCGCAATCCTCGTAAGAAAGTTCTGTGAAAAACCTCCTTGTCAGAAGGCATATGACACAACTTCCAATATCTAATAACACTATCAGAAAATGTAATGACTTCACAACTTCAATGAATCGTGCAATAACATCACAATCCTGCCCCCCTAAATGTTACAATGTTACAGTATAACAATTTCACTATCAAACACTATGACATCACACCCCAGGAGGAAAGTGACCAGGGGTGTCCCGGATGGTCGTTAGGCTACCGTACTCTCTGCTACTCTAGACTTTCATGAGATTGTTTACAAATATTGACGCTAAGCAGATGAATAATTCAGTCCTAATTGACTTCATCCTGAATAATGAATGGGGGGGTGTGTGTAGAGAGAGAGAGAGAGAGAGAGAGAGAGAGAGAGAGAGAGAGAGAGAGAGAGAGAGAGAGAGAGAGACAGCAAGAGAGTGGGTGAGACGGAGAGACAGAAGAAGGTCTGTGTCTTTTGCTTCTTGCTAAGCAACTGTCTCAACATAGTGAACTAGCGGTCCATCCCTCTGTCCATCTGTATAGATGCTTGTCTCCTCAATTAAAGTAAAAAGGTACAATGGTTAGCTCATTCACCCTCTCTCTCTATCCCCCTCTCTCTCTCCGTTCCCTCTCTCTCTCTCTCTCTCTCTCTCTCTCTCTCTCTCTCTCTCTCTCTCTCTCTCTCTCTATCCCCTCTCTCTCTCCGTTCCCTCTCTCTCTCTCTCTCTCTCTCTCTCTCTCTCTCTCTCTCTCTCTATCTCTCTCTCTCTATCCCCCTCTTTCTCTCCGTTCCCTCTCTCTCTCTTACTTTCTCACGCTGTCTCTCAGTCACTTTGTGCGTCTCTCTCCTGGTCTATCTCAGCCTCTCTCTCTCTCTCTATTCATCTCTCTCTCTCTCCTATGCTATCTTCCCGTCTCTATCTGCACCGCTACTCTCTCTCTCACCCTCGCCTCAGTCTCCTTCTCTTTCATGGATTACGTCTAACACACACACACACACCCACACACACACTCTCACAAACACACACACAAAAAAACACAAACACACACACTGTGTGGGCACAGTAATGCTTTTCAAGGAGGAGGAAAGGTGAGAGGAACTGCTCTATCGACCATACTGGGGAGGAGGGTGATACCTCAGACTCCCCCCACCCCCCTCCACATAGACACACACCTCCCCTCTCCCCACCGAGCCGCCGGGCCACTATGAGGTTCCCACACAGGAGGCATCGGGTTTGACTGGCCTCTTCCACTTTCTCCATTCATCCCCAACTCTGATAAGACTTGAATAGTGAATAATGAGAGAGAGCGGGAGAGAGAGAGAGAGAGAGAGAGAGAGAGAGAGAGAGAGAGAGAGAGAGAGAGAGAGAGAGAGAGAGAGAAAGGGGGAGCTGGGAATGGGGGCTCAAATGGGAGGTAGAGAGAGACTGGGATGAGGTAGGGTGGAGGTGTGGTGGTGGTGGTGGGTTTAAAAGGCGAAAGACATTAGTGTAAAAGAGAAGAGCGAGCAGCACAGAAAATAGGTCTAAATGGAGAGCCTCTTGGGAGAGAGAGAGAGAAAGAGAGAGACTGAGAGATATACAGTGTTAGAGGAAGGGAGAGAGGCAGAAAGGCATAGAGAAGAGGGAACGTGAAGGAGATTAGACGTGCTGGGAGAGTGTGAGAAAAGAAAGGATGAAAGAATGGGAAGAGACAAAAGGGAGAGAGCGCACAATGGGGTGAAGGGGAGGCTGTTGTGTGTTGCATCAGTCAGCAGGTTTAACTGATGTGTGCCACCTGAGAATTGTCAAACACACACTCAGAGAGAACTTTAATTAACACCCATATGACAACAGAAATACACAAATCATGTCCACATATAAAAGGACATGCACATTTGATTGGAAAAACACTGATGCATACACACACACACACACACACACACACACACACACACACATACAAACGCACAAACACACACACACGGAAACACATACATACACATATACACAGCCACAGATGTGCACGCACACACACACACACACACACTCACCCACCCACACTGTGGGTCTTGGAGTCCAGAAGAGGACCTCCCTTTAAGTGAAGTGGATTAGGATCCACAATGGCCGTCTTTATAACCACTGGAATGTGAGTTTCTTGAGTAGCTGGGAGGGGGACAGAGGGGAGGGGGGGTCAGACCCCCCCCCCCCTCCCCCCTCCCCAGAACCCCAGTAAAGACCTTCAACTATTTTAACTCTTCTAAAACAATATCATCAATCAAGGACCCGCCGGACAGCTGTCGGGGGGGACAGGAATGCTCCACTTAGCCATCACATGGTCGTGATTACCCTGCTTATTATGGGATAGCAGGGAGATGGGCAGTGTGGTCAGTGGGTGGGCGGGGGAGGGGCTAACAGGTTACAACGGGGAGCTCTCTCTTCATATAAGTGGTCCATTGTCTCTCCGAGCACGAGCAGCGACGGCTATTGATTAAGACATCCCGTGCCCCGTCTCCTCGCAGAAACACACACGCACACACACACACACACACACCTGCCCTCTTGTCGGCCTCTAAATTAAAAGTACATTAACAGGAAACACGAATGGCCTCCATAAATACGGGGGGAAATTGTGTGTCGCAAGGACAAGGAAATTTAAACGTGTTTTTTAATCGATTGGAATAATGAGGCTGGGTGAAGTGTGCAAGTATTTGAGTTGTTGCATGCGTCCATGTGTGTGTGTGTGTGTGTGTGTGTGTGTGTGTGTATGTGTGTTTGTGTTTGAGTTGGTGTGTGTATGGCGTGTATGTGCGTGTGTGTGTTTTTTTGTGTGTGTGTTTTGTGTTTAGATAGAGATTAACACTGCTCCTCTCAGTTGGGACGGAGGACTGGGGGAGGATACCGGTGGAAGGAGTATCCGTATGGAGTGATCATGTTTGAGTACTTTCAGCATCTGTCTAGCCACAAACCATCACTCTTGCCTGATTTGGTATCCAGAGAACAAGGTTCCAAATCGGTGGGGAGTAAAAAGAGTCACATGGACCTGAAATTGCAGCCTTTTTCATTGAAGACCGAGGCCGGATGTGTTTGTAATTGTTCATGTGGCTTTATGTGTGTGTATATATGTTTGTGTGTGTCTGTGTAGGTGTGTCATTGTGTCATTGCCTTTTTCGTTGTAGACCGAGGTCGGATGTGTTTGTAATTGTCCATGTGGCTTTGTGTTTGTGTATGTATGTTTGTGTGTGTGTGTGTGTGTGTAGGTGTGTCATTGTGCAAACGTGCCTGCCATTGTGTGTGTTTGGGTGTGTGCGAGTGATTGACTGTGTTTGATAATGTGATGATAAAGTGATTATGTTGTTTGCGAGTGTAAATCATCGTGACGGTGTGTGTATGCAAGCACTTATTAATGTCTAAATGTTGCATATGTATATATGTGTGTGTGAATCTGTGTGTGTGTGTGTGTGTGCGTGTGTGTGTGTGTTTGTGTGTGTGTGTGTGTGTGTGTGTGTGTGTGTGTGTGTGAGAATGTGTGTGTGTGTGTGCATGTGTGTGTGTATGTACTCTCCATGGCATCTCTGCCCCCAGCAGCCAGCAGCAGCAGGGAGATCAGTGAGCCAGATGTGTGATTTATGGAGTGGCAGAAGCTGTGGTGGAGAGGCCTCCAAGTGTGTTCAACATTATTAGCCACAGATGGACGTCTACGCTCACACACAAACACACACACTTACACAACTTGACACACACTGACACAATCGTACAGACGGACGCATGCCCACAATCAATTACACACACACAGACCCCCTAACACCCACTGGGACAATCACTTACACGCACATCGACACAATCAATCTCTCTCTCACACACACACACACACACACAGACACATACACACACACACACACACACACACACACACACACACACACACACACACACACACACACACACTCACACACACATCCTAACAGACACAGGCAATTGAACACACACACACACACACACACACACACACACACACACACACACACACACACACACACACACACACATGCACACACACACACACACACACACACACACACACACACACAAATGTCAACAGATTCTGCCTTAATCACTCATTCAACCAGACACACGCACACACACCGGCAAAATCACTTACGTACACCTTAACACACATGCACACACCAACAACACAACACCCGCTCACTCCACAGTCTGAAACACGCATCCTTTCATTTCATAATTTCATCCGCGTGCATGTGGCTTTTTTCCCTCTGCATTGCGCCAGACTTCAAACCTCCTCACCCGGCACTGACCCGGCGGTCGGCTCTGTTCTGAGGGTCCTCCTGCGCTGGACAGGCTGGTCGCCCACCATATGGCTCTAGATCAACAGAGCCGGCATGGAGGCGGACTGCGGGGCCAGGCTGTCAGTTCTGATTCTGAACTCTAAAAGAGGCTGCTGAATGGAGGATATAATCCTGGAGACGTAGCTACAGAGGGCTAGCAGATCACCGCAGAAAGGCCCGCGCAATGAAACCAGCAAGACATGGAATTCATTGCGGTTTGTGGAATCCCATCGTGGCCCCAGTCCACGCCTACCGATGACAGGTTTCCTCCTCCTCCCATTTCTTCTTCTGTGTGTGTATTCATTTGTTTGACCCTTCATTCATTCATTCACCATTCATCGACTCATGCAGTCAGTCAATCAATCAATGTATATTCCACCCAGCCACTTATCTGTCAGTATTTCTCCCCTTTATTTATCCACATATCTGTCCATCTGCATTCATAAATATAACCACATCATCATCACAACTATTTTCATCTGACATTATTTGAGTTCCATTTTGCACCGGTCAGGGTTTCCAATCCATTCATCCATCCATTCATCCATCCACTCCCTCTCTCTCATCCGTTCATCCATCAGTTCAATGTTTTCACCCTTCCACAAAACAATATTCCATCTATCCATCTGTCATATTCATCCACTCATACAATCCATCTATCCATCTCACCACCCATCCTTCTGTCTCTCATCACCAAACCCTCCATCTGTTCAGCCAGCCATCCACCAATCCACCACTCTGCAGAGACAACTGGTTCCAGATGCCACAGAACCACCCGTTGGAACATCAGCTCTCCCAGTCTGGCCCAAACAGACTCCACTCTATTTGTCTCAATGTTGACGGCCACACAAAGATGAATGGGATTAATGGGGCAATAGAGACGGATGACGGCATTATGCCTCACCCAATCAGAGAGCAGGGAAACCTGAGTGACAGGCGGAGAATGAGAGGGTGGGGTCGGAGGGTGAATGGAGAAGCAAGAAGAATGGGAGAAAGGGAGAGAGGAGTCGTGTCAAGGAGGACCAGTCTAGGCGTTAGGGCGGTGTAAACATCCAGACAGACAGACAGACTCATAGACACACAGGGACAGATTGGAAGCCAGACTGACTTGGTTGACAGGTGTAATTGGAATCTAAATAACGGCGGGTGACATTGAGTGACAGAGGCTTAAACCCCTTGCTGGAGTCTCTCTCCAACCTCCTGTCGCAAACCCCCCCAAACCCCTCCCTGCCCACCACTTCAACCCCCTCTCCCTCCGCCTCACCCCTCCACGCACCCCTCCACCGCACCCCCGCCTGGGCTTGTACGAAACACAGGGCTCTCAGTCGGCATCCAAGCCTGGAATACTGATGCCAAACTCCCATCTCCGGTCTTCCCTTTTTTCCAGCCTCAGAACGTCCGACGCAGAAACCGTCCATTGCCATCTCTAGATAATGAAACTCGCATTTCCAGAACTTGCAAGAGACTTCCTAGCCTTTTGAAGTCCTCGGTTGAGTAATTTCCTTTGGAGGTGTTGAAGATAGCCTATTTTTTTAACCCAACGGAAGTGGAAGGTGCATTGAATTGTCCGTTTGGTTGCGTCCAGAATGACGCCACTTCCGTTCTAAACAGAAACAAGTCATTTTCATGTCATATCCATGGTTAGCTTTGCACTGGGTTGGAAAGTTTTGGAAGAATTATTCAGAGTTGCATTTTATCGCGCATGATGCTCAGTGTTACCGACACCTCCCTTATCCACCTTGGCTCAAAGCGGAGTTAGCAGCTGAAGGCTGTGTAGCGCGTTAGCGATCTCTCAGTGCGGGTGCATGAAAGGTGTTGTGCTGTGCGTGGCGACATTACCAATGCACCGGTGGTACGACGGTAAGCAGCAGGAGAGAGTATTTGGAGAGGAGCAGTCACCATGGAAACAGATGGAAAATCTCACAAACAAACGTGCAAACAGATATGTGTACGTGGTGCACGCTGGCAATCACACGTACACAGGGAATCACACAGACAGTGTACTGGCGCTAATTAGACGCGTTCGGTGACAAGGGGCTGCTAACACTGCTAGTTAGTTAGTGGAGGAACAGACGCTTTGGCTCATCTCGCTCCGTATTTTTCCTCTCCCTCTCTGCCTTTCTCTCTCTCTCTATCCATCTCTCTCTCTCTCTCTTTCTCTCTCTCTCTCTCTCTCTCTCTCTCTCTCTATCTTGCCCACCTGTACAGAAGGCCTTCTGCAGAGGTAAACAAGGACGTTATGAAAGGTATTTTTGTAAAGACCGTAATCGCTCAAACGCATCCTCGAAGAGGGGGTGAACTACAAGGAGTTCAGCCCAGAGAGACAGACGGACGGACAGTTAAACAAAAGACGTTCCTGCTCCTCTTCTGCAGTACTCATTTAGCAGAGACATGTAATTCTCCCTGACATTTGCAAGGCATGAAAAGTGCTTGTGTAATGACGCATGCAAGAAGAGAGTAGGAGAGTAGGAACAAGTAAGAAAAAGAATAAAGCATCCAACCCTCCATCTAGTAATACAATTATTTGGAGCAATGAGGTTTTCACTGTCATTTCACTACCCTGGCTGCTTATATTCTCTAATAATACAGAAAATAAATACAGTATAGTATCATTTGTGTTACATTTCTGCATGATTCATGCATAATTCAATCTGTCTATGAAGTTATTTATTTATTTATCATTCATTATTTTTACACTGGCTATTCATACATAGCACCACGATTCAAGTCAATGTTAACAATATCTGAAGGAAATGAAGGTACATAAAATAAATGTATTGCAATTCCAGCCTTGTGTTACTTTGTAAACAGCAAAAGGCTCAACACTGGAGAATCACACACATTACTTCATGAATGTGGCTGTGTTTGCATGAATGTGTGTGTGTGTGTGTGTGTGTGTGTGTGTGTGTGTGTGTGTGTGTGTGTGTGTGTGTGTGTGTGTGTGTGTGTGTGTGTGGTGTGTTTGTGTGTGCCCTTATGTCTTACAGGCTACCTACTGATACCTGTTACCTACCTGCTGCACATTTTCGTCCATGTTGAGGCAAAGAGAAAAATAGGTCCATTAGAAAGGCACTTACACAACCAGACACAGACCTAGCTTTTTGTATTTGCTATTAGCAATCACACAAAAAATTATAAAATAAAAACCTCCTACCTTTAGTTAAAAAAAATGATATATTTTGGTGACACAGGGTTCTCTTTGATGCTTTCCATGCAGCCACACTCACATGTGGTTCTCTGTGCAATAAATAAAATTGTTTCCCAAAAAAATATTTTATACAAGCTACTGCTGTCTGTTTGCTCTCCAGTGGATTTTCCTGGAACATATACTTCATACGCTAATAACGGTTATTAACATGCCAGTGCCATTGTTGGTTATTTGGGTACAATCGCCATGGCAACTGAATCACCTAAGATGGTTGGAGGAGGCAGTTCTCCAGAACCCCCCTAAGCCAAGGCACAATAATTTACGTGAAGTAGAGGAAGAGAAAGATGACAGAGAGCCACTCGCAACAGGCAAAAGGGAGAGAGAGACACAAACAGAAAGAGAGCGAGCGAGAGAGAGAGAGAGAGAGAGAGAGAGAGAGAGAGAGAGAGAGAGAGAGAGTACAGGGGGAGCACTAGAGAGCAAGATTGGGAGAGAGTGAAACAGAGTACAGGGGGAGCAATAGAGAGCAAGATAGAGAGAGAGAGAGGGAGAGAGAGAGAGAGAGAGAGAGAGAGAGAGAGAGACGGAGCCTTTGCTTTCGAAAGGGGATTACAGTCAAGACCCCTCCACTCCCTGCAGGTGCATGAAATGACAACAGACAACACGGACGTTTGGATATCTCTCCACATACACATTCACAACAACCAATGCACACAAACACAGAATGCACTCACACATACACACTTGCCCACACACACATACACACATACATACATACTCACCATCCAGTCTCACGGAACGTTACACTGTCACGTCATTTAATCTATTCATTCGTGATCTGGGACACGTAATTTCAATTTTTTCGTGCCAAAAGCACAAATTTCTTACAATATCACAGCTTTTGGCCACCCATTTCTACTTTCACCTTTGATTCTGAGAAATTGTGACAATTCATGGATATATTTAATGCAGGTGCGCTGCTCTGTAGGCAAACCGCGACGGAAAAATTGTTAGCTGCTTCATCTCTTCTTTTTAGAACGAGTTTGAAATTTGTGCTTTTGGCACGAAAAAATTGAAATTACGTGTCCCAGATCACAAACGAATAGATTAAATGACGTGACGTGAAATACGTGAATACGTGACAGTGTCACGTATTTCCGTGAGACTGGGTTGTGCTCACACACACACACACACACACACACACACACACACACAAATACAGCCAGAGAGAGAGAGACATGGACGGATCCTTAGAAAGAGAGAGACACATAGAGCCATCTACATAGCAAGTGACCCATGAAAAGAGAGAGAGAGAGAGAGAGAGAGAGAGAGAGAGAGAGGGGGGGGGGGGGGGGGGGGGGGGGGAAAGACAGAGAGCGCCATCTGTTTGGCTGACTCCATCGGTGTGCTGAAAGTATGTTATTGATGACATGCACACTGTTCCACTGAACTTTCCCATTCTGCGGAATTCTGCTTGCTAAGACAGGAACCCTTTGCTCATCTCTGCGGCGCAGGGTTGAACCCGTGGAATTCAAAACCCCATCGTCTCACACGTGTGAAGCATTGAGTTTTGATTGGAGCCAATCCGGGGGGGGGGGGGGGGTTGGAGATGACGCAATCATTGCATTGGATCTCCCACCAGGAATTGCTAGAATTCATCCTGCAATTGTATTTTATTGATGTTGTTTTTTTTGTTGTTGTGTGTTGTGTGTGTTGTATTTGTTTAAGGAGATGATCAACAAGGATGTTTTCCTGCTCCGTAACCAGATGGATGTTCAATCTCAAGCCAAAAGTTTTCTTCTTCTGTGTGTTGTCATGAGTCAGGAGTCTGCTGGGGAACGTTGCCTGCAGTGTCTTTGAGATGAAAGCTGGGGAGGAGGAGGAGGAGGAAGAGGAGGAGGGTTGGGAGGAAGGAGGTTGTCATTATTCCCATGTGGTGTAAACCTTCCCTGCTCAGCTCAGTGGAGGTGAAGTCACCAGAGGATCCGGTTCAGGATAGAGAGAGAGAGACAGTCCTGCACTAACAGGAGGTAGAGAGGGGAGTGGTGCTAGTGAGAAAGAATGAGAGGCAAGAGTTTGAGTGTGTGGGTGATTCTGTCTCTTTGTGTGAATATTTGGTTTCTTTGGCGCTGGGACTATATTTCAGTGTGATTTGTGTCTGTATGTGCGTGTGTGTATGTGTGTGTGTGTGTGTGTGTTTGTGTGTGTGTGTGTGTGTGTGTGTGTGTGTGTGTGTGTGTCTGAGAGTGTGTATATGTATCTATGTGCTTGTGTGTACATTAATGTGACGTCTGTCAGAAAGTCGGGCCTCAAGATGTGAGTGCATAAATAATAATCTTTGCGATCACTTCAGAAAACACCAACATTTTCGCCTTCTGACACCATCCTGATCTTTTGAGTTCAAATTCAGCTTCTCTCTAGAGGCCCGTCTGGCCTTGATCGCAAAAGCCTTTTCTAAGTTTCACTTCATGACAAACAAGCAGGGCAGCATTTTGTCGAAGGAATATAAGAATGGCGGTATCAAAGGAAAGTAGAGCAATCTCGTGAGCAATTACAACTTCTTATTCTTCTTCTTTGTCTATTTTATCCTGAATAACAATGCTAAAAATTAACAGATATATTTTTCTGTTATCTCTCCACAAGAATTTTCTCAGAATAGATTATGATTTTGCTTGACTTCAAATGTATTAAGCCAGAGCGAATAGAACAAGAATGTCACAAAGTTATTGAATCTGAGTCAGTAGAATGTTTTTTTCCGATCTGGCAGTTGGTGAAGGCAGGAACTGGTTCCTTTGATCCGTGGTCTGTCTTAACCTGTATCACTTGTAGATTTACCCCCTCCTCTAACCCCCTTTCTCTAACTCTTTATGTGTCTTTACGTGTGTGTGTGTGTGTGTGTGTGTGTGTGTGTGTGTGTGTGTGTGTGTGTGTGTGTGTGTGTGTGTGTGTGCGCGTGTGCACGGGGTGTCAGTGCTTGTACGTATTCAGCCTAGGGCTGTGCAAAGGTTTGTGTTCTATCAAACACAGTCTCTCTTTGAGCATGTATCAGGTTGATACATGATAAAGCCTCAAAAGAACAAAAAATGGTGTGTGTGTGTGACCTTTTAAAAAAAAGTGAAATAACTGTGTTTGAAAAAAATACCCACCTTCCCTTATCAGCGAATGACATCAGACCTCTCGCCATTCCCTTACAGCTTAGCTATTAGCCGACCTAAACACCATTACCTATCGACACCTCCACGTACCACATCAGGCTCACATTAAAGATATTTTCTTGAGCGACACGACAAACCTATACCAGCTTGGTGTTGACATGTACCTGACATCCCTGTAAGTCGCTTTTGATAAAAGCCTATCCTCAATGGCTAGGAAGTAAATACTATTTCAGACCGACAGCAGCCTTGCTAGAGGCTCAGAGAGAGACATTTTAGTGCAGTAGTATTCTGAGTTCCGGAGCGTTGCAGGTTTAGAAAACGTAATCGTTTTGATGCCATTGCCTTCATCATACATACAATAAAGTGCTTCTATTCCCTGCGGTAGTCCTACTAAAAGCTTGTTTTTACGGCTGCTGTTATACTGTAGGGTAAAGGGGAATATTTGTGGCATGCTTTGAAGTGGCCACAATGTGTGTTATGCTAGATCTTTGCAGGGTGTGCGGTATCTTTTCTAATTAGCTTAGCCATTATCATTAGCCCAAAAATACATGCACTGTTCATTGTGGCTAAAAATATCCATTATTGCTTTTAGTGCGTTTCTATGTGTGGATGGGGAAAGTATTTTGCTAATTAGTGTCAATCACTGATTTTGGTGTGCGTATGATGCTGGGGAAGTGTTTGTGTGCATTTGTGTGTGTGTGTGTGTGTGTGTGTGTGTGTGTGTGTGTGTGTGTGTGTGTGTGTGTGTGT
Organism: Pollachius pollachius; assembly: GCF_949987615.1. NCBI lineage: Eukaryota > Metazoa > Chordata > Actinopteri > Gadiformes > Gadidae > Pollachius > Pollachius pollachius. The sequence continues at coordinate 33,402,744 of NC_136936.1, forward strand.
GTGTGTGTGTGTGTGTGTGTGTGTGTGTGTGTCTGTGTGTCTGTTAGTGTGTGTGTGTGTGTGTGTGTGTGTATGTGTGACTGCATGGACTGGAAAGTGCCGCTCGGGCTCAATGTAATTAATAGACATGCTTAATCTTTTCACGTGTAAATACTGCAATTTATACATGAAACAAACAGCATGAATAGCATTTCACAAATGCAAGGTTGAATAAGGGCACGTTAATACGCCAGCACTGAGCAATTAGGTGGAACACAACTCTAATTTCATCTCTCTGCTCCTCTGGGATATGATAATGTACTATGCAGAGTGCAGTTACGTGGTTAGACACAGCACGTTCACGCTTTCCACTGACTCCTAATTATTCATTTTATATATTTTTTACCAACTGGGACCGCAGCCAGCAGTCAGTTCGCCGATCACAGCGAGGCAAACAGATACACACCCACACACACACATACACACACACACAATGTCAAATACTCAGTTTACCTGGAGAACAATAACATGAATGTTGATATGTTATGATTGTATTATATTCAACCTTCTTTTCAGCTATCAACCTGCCAGGGACTACAGGTGAAAATTACCCTGCATGGCTAAATCTGGCACATTTACATGGTGAACTTTGGTGCTCATGTTATTAATGTGCGCTGTCCCTTCTAAATAAAGAAATAAAAAAAAAAACACTATGTTTGTTTGCAATTCTGCACACGGGTGTTCCTGTAAATGCACATTGATAATTGATCTGATTGTTTGTGCGCATGTGTGTGTGTGTGTGTGTGTGTGGTTTTGTGTGTGTGTGTGTGCATGCTTGTGTGTGTGTGTGTCTGCGTGTGTGTGTGTGTGTGTGTGTGTGTGTGTGTGTGTGTGTGTGTGTGTGTGTGTGTGTGTGTGTGTGTGTGTGTGGTGTGTTTGTGTGTGATTGACCAACCAACCGGCCCGGATCATGGGCGGCCAGGCTCCGTCATTCCAAGCCACCGCTTCACAAAACAGCCTGAAGATTAAAAGAAGGGGGGAGGAGTCTCCATGCACATGTTACACCTTCATCACAAGTTAATGTGAAGTGACCTTGTCTGACAAATAGTTATGATGACCGGGCTTAGCCTACCACTCCAACAAACACCGGGGGGCCCTTTCCAAATTGCCTACAAAAAGTGACCCCTGACTTAAAATGCTTTTGAAAGGGAAGGCCAAAGGGCTCCCAAGTCTACCACTAATATAATTAAAGCAGTTTCTCCCGGGTCCCAAGCCTCAGGCAGCTGGGTCAGCCGCCCCTCCCTAGCGAGCCCTCACCCCAATCCCCCCCATCCACCTTCAAGTTCCTCAGCCAATGAAAAAGCCATGTAGTGGTGGAGTAATGAGACACATAAGAGGGTTGCAAGTTCTCATCCAGTGAGGGAAACGGGGAGAAAAAAGAAACTGTCAGCTGGGTGGTTTCCTTGGGATCAGGACCCACTGGATGACCTTTGTCCCCTTGATATAGGGATTAGTCCAAGGGGCTTTGAGTATGGAGACAGACGCAAAGCAAGGATTTCAGGCAAAGAGAATACCGCCATTTGTTCTGGTTTCAAGAACCGAGCAAACCTGGTTGCCAAAATGGAAATCTGAAACGTCTTAATTAGATTTGTGAAATCATCATCATCATCATCATCATCATCATCATCCCTTTATGGACAGTTTAGATGTGCAAAGTTACAATGGAATTGGATGCTGTGGGAGAGGCAACATAAAAGTGGCAACAGAAAAAACATCAAAAGAAAAAAAACGGAATCATGAAATAGATTGTTTAACTCAAAATATCATGAGGGGTGGTTTGCACCCCACTGCATTAAATTGCAGTGCTTTGAAACTGTTAGAAGAGCCTGGCAAAGTCAAATGATAAAGTATGACCACTGTGAAGTTACAGTGGATGAAAACTGGTTAGGCTAAAAACAGAAAATGGGTGAAGGTGCAGTTTAGGTACAACAATCTAAACATTGAGATGTAATGCATTTGAAAAGACATACAGATGAACCAGTTGAAACGCTGCATACATTTTCCAATGCAAATGCAAATCCTGTAATAATTTATTTGAGCCATATCTCCAAAAGCATTGACAATCTCCCTCTGTCTCTTGCTCCATGTTCTCCCAGTAACTGTCTCACAATGTCTGCACACACATTTTCACACACAGAGCGTTCCCAGATGATTAGGAATTGATCAGCGAGACGGGGAAGCAGCAGTCCATTGGTTGCTCATTCCCAGGGGCGGTTCCCCGATAGGAATCTGTTCAGGACTAATACCCTGTTTATATGCACTTGGATCCCATTGATTTCCTGTTTGCTAAACCCCCTCCCTATAATGCAAGCTGCATCCTGACGAGGGCCCACCCCCCAATAGGCTACCTCACTGAGGTTTGACGCTTCATGTTATATAAGAAAATAATTATTCACTTCCTTAGTCTGAAGTGGTAATTCCAACACACTCGTTTACTACCTGGGAAGTATCTGCTTAGGGCCAATATGATGATATGGTCAGGTGGACTACATCTCCCATGATGCTTGAGATCTCTTAGCTAACTCCTTGAAGTGAGGTGTACACTGGGAAGCTGAAAGCCTCCATGCATGTTGATCAGCACATTCTGGTCTGTGTAAGTGCACGCCCAAATCTATGTTCAATATTCACCTTGGACACGATGACCTTTACAAAGTGCTTTGAAGGAAAGTCCTGCATATATAAGCAGTGGGGGAAAAAGCCTCAGGCGTTTTTCTGTATGAATATCATTTATTTTTGCTCCTGCGAGCCGAATCAATGGGCAGCATTTTAACCTATGTTGGGTGTGTGGATGATGGGCACTTTAGGGAGCCTCACCTGGCCCAAGTCAGAATTATTTGGCTCTGGGGATGGGTAAGGCTGCACACACTGTTGTGCATTGAGCAATCAATGTGCTTAGGTTAGACCAACCATCACCACACACACTCTCACAGAGATCTCCTGCATGGCAATGACACAGGTCCTGTGTCATTTTCTACAAACTTTTAGAAAAAATCGTATTGGTAACATCACCATCCTCTGTCCTTGCCCGAAAGAGAGCAGTAAAAGTAACCTAGGTGGAAGGTGGCATTGTCTTTGTTACACCTATGCACACAATATTTTTTTCATTCAACATTTTGGGTTATGGTACAAAATGACACTAGTTGTTTCTCAAAATGCATATAGTTGCCTTTCGCTATGGAACCTCTTGCCATTAATAACCGGAAAGAAAAGACCATTGACGGTAAATATGCTCATGCAGCTCATTTTTATGGCTCTGGAGCTAGAGGAACTGCAAGAGATTTAGCCTCATCAAAAGTAATTTTGTTTACAGATCTGACCTTGGTTGGGGGAGCTAATATTTAACTGTCATTGTCTTTTTTCTTTCCTCCTTCAAGCCGGAAAACAAGCAATTCTTCCGAAGCGACCCTTCATTTGTCACCCATAATGTACATTCCCCACTGTGGAAGAGTGTAACAGGATTATAACATTTAAATACATAAAACATGACAAAAGTCAGCAAAAAATAAAACACTTAAGCATCACTATTTGTCATATGTCGAGGCAAATTCTAAATTATTCTCTTATTTTAAGATAGCTTGTGAATGTGTTCAGTAAGTCAGTTTTTCCTCCCTCTCTCTCTCTCTCTCTCTCTCTCTCTTTCTCTCTCTCTCTCTCTCTCTCTCCCTCTCTCTCTCTCGCTCCCTCTCCCTCTCTGGTTGCCGTGGCTCCCAGATTCTGATCCCCTCGGTTGATGTGAGGGGCGAATGATTAAAGGGCGGGTGCATTAGTAAATTCAGAAAAAAGAGTAAAAACATCATAAAGCTTCACATTTCAATATCGCTGTTCAGCATTTCTAGATAGAGATGGAGAGAAGAGAGATGGCATGGAAGGAGTTTTTCTAAGAGAGATGTTCGTGAGATGGCGTATTTTGCTGAGGAGACAAAGAAGGAAAGAAAGAGAAAAAGAGAGAGAGAAAAATAGAAAGATGGAAGGTGAAATGGAAAGATGATAAAGGCTGAGGAAAGAATGGGGCAACCTGGTCTCACAGGAATCCATGAAATGACCGCGGACGCTAAACTCAAAATCCTTGTAATCCTCACGGAAACACGCCAATTTCTGTGATATGGCCGCAAATTTTGCTCCAATGCAAGTTAATGGCACTCATATACAGATCCCCCAACAAAATCCTCAAAATCCGTGTTGGCCTCACGGAATCCATTAGATTGTCCGTGATATACCCACGGAATTTGCTCCAATGCAAGTTAATGACACTCATATTCCGTGGCACAGACGCAGATCCCCGTTTCAACGCCTGATTCAACCTGGTCTAACAGGGATCCGTGAAATTACCATATATATATATATATATATATAGGAATGAAATTCATATTGATGGTATGGCACTATATCCCTATTCTCACCAATGCACCCCTCTTGAATTTAATAGACCATTTTCGTTGCTTCGAGGATGTCTGGTGGTCTCCGTATATAATAAATAAATAAATATATATATAACAAAATAAATAAATATATATAAATATGTATGTGTATTTATGTATATTCATACACATGCATATCCATGCATATATAGGCCTATATATTTATTTATTTATTTATTTTGTTGCTTCGAGGAGGTCTGGTGTTCTCCGTATATAATAAATAAAAATAAATATATATATATATACTTTTTTATGGCAAGAAAATAAAGGCTACATGGTTATAATTTAAATATAATTAACTTATAAAGCGTATAACGAGATAACGAGACAATCTAGTTGTGGGCCAGCAGAGGCTGCATTTTAACCAAATTCATGGTTGCTATGGTGGTTGCCATCAACTGCCCCCCATATCTTTCAATTTTCCACAGTTTGGACTTGGTAATTAATAAGTTACTTTTGTAATCAACTTGACTCGATTTTTTTTAATCACTGTCTGGTGGCTAGTTACATCACTCTGAGAGATGCGCACGGACATATTTGGTAGTGGCACAGCCTACAACCTATTTGTGAAGCATTTTTTTTTATTATTTGAAATAATTCATTAAGATATCATGTGTGAGAGGTCATTCCACCCCCTTAATGTGTATTGACTATTTCTGGTGATTGAAATGCTTATTCTAATGTTCCTATTTTTGTCTAGTGTGTCCACAAGCACCCCCCCCTCCCCAAATGGATATGTAGAATTGTTGCCATGCCCCAGTGGTGATGGTGTCATATCTATGAAAGAGGGCATTCAAATATTCTACAATGATCAATTAGGAGGCCGAAGCCCTAAAGGAAGTGATGCAATAGGTAACTTCTGAGTCAAGGCAACAAGTAAGCTATGGACCTGGGGTCTCTTTTACATCAACGGGGTCTCAAAGGACACATAGGATTATCAACTTAGGGATTCCAGCCCTACTTGAAATTACTCATCAAGTGCTCCATCTCGTTGCACCTCACCCAGCGGCTCGCTTGCAAGATTTTGGCCAGAAGTTCCCAGACCTACACCCTGGCCATCCAACATGCATATCTGAGAATCAGGCCTCTCTTTAATAATGACAAAAAGTTACGAGAGAAATTCACATTAACTTTTTGTTATCTCATAAGGGGCGTGTTGCCGGCTCCTTTTGACCTTTTGACCCCAGACTTCAGAAACTTGGGGTTAAGGGTTAAGGTTAGGGTTAGGGGTGGCTTTTTTCAAGAGACCCACGATTTGCACAGAGTAATCCCAAGATACACCCTGGTTGAAGATCTAATGGACATAGATTCTATCTCTTGTCAACTAATTTAGATACATTTCTAGCAATGGCTTGTTGCCAATGCGTTTCAATGGAGCATTTGATGATGCTGTGTGAGCCTTTCCTGTAGTGCTGGAGCCCCCCAGTTGATAATTGTATGCGTCCTTTGAGACCCTCTTTGATATAAAAGAGATCCCAGGTCTTACTTGTTAATGTTCTCGCCTAAGTCACCTATTGCATCACTTCCTTTAGGGTTTCGGCCTCCTAATTGATCATTGTAGTATATTTGAATGCCCTCTTTCATATATATGATACCACCACCACCGGGACGAGGCAACAATTCTCCATATCCATATGGGGAGGGGGGGGGGATGCTTGTGTTTAGTAGGGGTACTCTTGACATAAATATGAAGCACACTAAGTTGGAGGAATGACCTCTCGCACATGATAACTTAATTAATTGTTTCAAATAACCCTGCCTCGTTAAATCAATGAGTTTGTTGTTGAAGGGGGCGGTCGATGGCAACCACCATAGGATTGTTGTTTTGACGAATCCTGCGCAGCCCGCCCCTCCCTTCTGAAGTCGAAAATATTCTCCCGATTGAAATGCATTGGTTTAATATTAAATTAATTAAATATTAAAATATATATTATCTATACAATTATTTAGTTATAACATTATAAGTAGACCATGTAGCTGTTATCGTTACAACAAGATCTGTATCTGACCATTGACAATCCACTTCCACCAATCAAATCAACGAAGCGGGTTGTAACACCAACTAACACGCTGTACTTTTTCTATGGGGAATGTGGTTCAGGTATAACCAGCCAATATTTAAATATTGATAATATAAAAAACTAGCTTATACGTAGGCCTACAGCATATCATATATTTGACATGTCTATAGGGTCGTTGTCTCGTTATACGCTTTATAAGTTAATTATATTTAAATTATTATAACCATGTAGCCTTTATTTTCTAGGCGTTATCATTACATCCTTTCTCGTTACATAGATAGAAATTATTGTTATAACGACATCTGTATCTTACCATTGACCATCCTCTCGGAAATTCTATGAATGAAATTAAAATTGCCGGTATGGCACTATATACCTATTCTCGCCCACCCACCTTGAATATAAGAGACCGCTTTCGTTGCTTCGAGGAGGTGTGGTGGTCTCCGTATAAAATAACTAAATAAATAACTAAATAAATAAATATGTATGCATGTATATATATATATATATATATATATATATATATATATATATATATATATATATGTATTATATATATATTATATGTATAATATATGTATTATATAAAAAAAATAGAGAGAGAAAGAGAGAGAGCATCTCAGGCAGGGAAACGGCAAGCAATAAAAACACCCATCCCACCCTCTCCTGAAGCCAGCCCTATTACGCCATCATTACCTCGCCCTCTGTGGGACATGGGACGCCATTTTCCAAACAGCGAGGAGATTCGCCGAGGATAAGGAGCCTCAAATTATTGCCGCCGCCTCGTAAATAGAAATGTCATATCTTTCCCGTCCCTGTCGTCGCCTGATTGGTCGATTGCCCGTCTCTGGGCATTTAGGGGGGGAATGTTGGGATGGCATCTTCCTCTCCTCCATGTTACCGCTTTGATGAGAAGGGAAATATACACCATTTATTCCTGATTGTAAACAGTGATTTGTAAGGCAGTGGGTAATCACAGCTATATGCAGCAGGCTTTGACAATCAGGGCAAAACCAGTCTGATACAGTGCATGCTGAATCCTAATATATATATTAATATATTTACAAATATGACATGGCCATGACAAATTATATCACAGGGCCAAAAGTTCTAGCACAGATTGATTCACTTTGAAGGTCAAAGTAATAAATGTGTAGAGATATAACAAGTCAAATATACTACAAAATGAGTTGTTTGATAAACTAATTAATGCAGGTTTGTAAATGTGTATTTGTTAGTTTTTTCAATACATGAATTGACAAGCCATTCAAGCCATAACACATTGACAGTTTGTCAACAAACATTATCACATTCAGACATGACCCATCAGGGTAAACAGCTAAAATACAGGCCGGCTATTATTTTCTGTTATCAAAGGTATTCATCAATTCATTACTGGTATTTAGAGCACTTTAGAGGACATACAAACAACAAAACATTATGCAGTGAAATATATTAAGGTAATGGAATTTTAAATAGTGTGTCTGTGTGAGGCAAACTAACTAAACTTACTTTGTCAGTGGTTCATAAGGGTTCCTGGGTTTAAAGTAGTAAGCTACTAAAATAGTAGTAATTGAAGTAATCCTGTGTGTGCGGTTGTATGTGTGTGTGCGTGCGTGCCTGCCTGAATATGTGTGTGTGTGTATGTCTGTGTGTGTGTGTGTGTGTGTGTGTGTGTGTGTGTGTGTGTGTGTGTGTGTGTGTGCGCATGTGTGTGTGCATGTGTGCGTGCGTGTATATGTACGTTTGAAGGCGGGGGTGATAGAGAGAAGGAAATTGCTTATTTTTCACTGTATCCTTTTGTTTGTTGGCTGAGCAGGGATATGACTCGGCACTCCTTTATCGCTTCTGAAGGGGCGAGAAATCTACCTCGCCCCATCGAGAACAATAGCTTGTGAAAAGAAAAGTGAGAGAGAAACAGAATGAGAGAGAGAGATAGAGAGACATACAGAGAATCTGTGTGTGTGCTTGAGAGGGAAAGAGAGAGAGAGAGAGAGAGAGAGAGAGAGAGAGAGAGAGAGAGAGAGAGAGAGGGGGGGAGGGAGAGAGAGAGAGAGAAAGCGACAGGGAGACAGCGAGAGAGGGAGATAGATGAAAGTTGACATGGTGGTTTCAAAGATTAATGACGTGAAGTAATTCCATATCTTTCATTTGTTCCCTTTTTGTTTTTGGTAGGGCGGTGGTGGTGGAACTAGAGGTGGACGGGAAAAACATGACTCAACGAAACGGTCATATTTTCCTGAATCCTGTTCATGTCTGTTGCTGCAATCAACTAAGTGCAGCCAATTACCTTGGGCCCAAAGTGGAGAATGACATGCACAATACACATAGGCAGGCCAGTGACAGACAAGGACTTAGTGCGTTCCCATTTGGTTGCAATCTCTCCACAGAGCAGTGCAATTAAATCCTCATCTGTGACAGCAGCACGCTAAACATCTTCAACCGTCTATTATGACAACTGAATTAAAACGCATTGGAAATGTGCAGGTTTTGGTTCCAAGTAAAGCCTGGCTTATCTCTGATTCCTGCTTTGTTTATGTTCTCTGGATGGATGGGATTCACTTCTCCGTTGTCCATCTTTTCCTACTGGGGTTTGGGGAGTATCTTTGAGGTCTCAGGGTCAGTGGGCGTGGTCCTATCGGGCCTGTGTAGCCCTTTGGAGACTGTCTCTATGCTAGAAGGACTCGATTTCCTCTTCACTGGATGTTGTGGAACAGAGGTATCTGTCGCTTAGCTGTTCTGCCTGGTTATTGCTGATGTCATTTTAATACACATTCTATCTATGACATTATCGCCCAGGTACGCAATGTGGCCCAAAACGCAGCAGCTTAAATGCACTACCCCATTTAAATGAATGGTTAAAAATCGGTATTTTTCGCTTGATTCAATGTGAATTGCCCCAAATACTTGATAGGACAGGTGCTGTCGATGTGAAAAAGCCTATGATTGCCCTTGTGAACAATAAATTATATCCATGTTTTGGTTAACCCATGTGGTGGCTAAAAATGAAAGAACCACTCTAACTCTTATTTTGAAGGATGCTCCAGTTAACAGCACAGACAACCAGCCTGGGATTAGTGGAGCTTCAAGGAGTGGCACCTATCTCCTCAAGCAATTCCACCTGGTTCATGTTCTCTGTGAGATTTTACAAATAATGTTTACCAAGAATCTGGTTACCACTGAGTGGCCGGCCTCTGAATTTGTCCTGATACAGTGTTTCTCTATCAGCGGTTCCATGGCCACCATTATCTGTGTAGGACAGGCAAAATAAACAGAGACCAGATTGCCATCGACCGTGATGCCAAACAGAGGCTGAGCGAGAGACAGGCCGATAGATATAGAGAGGCCTTGAATGGAAATGAGAGAGGGAGAGAGGAGAGAGAGAGAGAGAGAGAGAGAGAGAGAGCGAGAGAGAGAGAGAGAGAGAGAGAGAGAGAGAGAGAGAGAGAGAGAGAGAGAGAGAGAGAGAGCTGATGATTGCATTTGGAGGGTTCAGATCCCATTCAGAGCATAATTTACTTTAAAATAAGGGCGCAGGGATGAGCATTGCTCCACAGCACCTGGCCTTTTCTGATGATTCCAAATCATAATTTAGGTGTGGCATAAAACATGTTTTCGAAAAAACGTGTTTTATGTTGGCCATTTTGATGTGGTTGGATCTCTTTAGCCCTCCTGAAAGCTGCCAATAGGGCAGATACAATGATCTGTCTTTGGTCCGGCTGGGTGGGTGTGGTGAAGGTGATAGTGGAAGAGGTGGGTGTGGTGGAGGTAATGGGGGAGGAGGTGGGTGGAGCAGGTGGGTGCGGTGGAGGGGTTGGTGGAGGAGGTGTGTGTGTCTGTGTGTGTGTGTCGTGGGAGGCTTAGGGTGCTTTGCGGTGTTTGACCACGCAGTGCTCAGCCTCTTCACAGTGTGTTTGCAGTGCTTATCAAGTCAGGGGGCCGGGGTCATCGGAGGTCATCCTTCTTATTTGCCATGCTGATGGTTTAATGACTGCAGCTCCTGACGCAGTAGCGCTGGCTCACTTAGAGGGGAGGGGGCACACACAGTGGCTCTAGAGCCCGTATCGTTTTTAGTTATTTTTGGTCCATTGTGGTTAGTATTAATGAACGCTTCAATCTAGATTTGTAGAATTTTTTGTAATGTGCGTTGAACCTCACTGTTCGCTGTTTAGAACAAAACGTCACATAGAAAGAAGTATTTTTGTGGCATCATTATTTTTCAAGGATAATAATTGATAAAAACAAATTCTAATTTCAGATGTGGGCTACAATATCTTTCAACATATTTGAATAAGAAGGCCAAAAATGTACTGCACTTTTAATGATGGCAATGCCATCAAGTCTGAACCTATATGTATGTTATATTCCCTGACCCAGCTCTCTCTCTCGCTCTCTCTCTCTCTCTCTCCCTCTCTCTTGCGCGCCGCGCGCGTTAATTGCGACTTGATGTCATACTTTGTGCCTCCGAAGGCGTCAGCTACGGCCTCGCTATGTACCCATTCTCTGTGTCTTTATTCACTCTAACATCCTTAATTCATTATTACACCCCCGAGCCAAGTCGGCTTTCTGCAGCTAAACTAGGTGCTAATTCTTTCCAACATCCTCCCTTTTTTTTACACTCTGTCTTCAACCTGACAGGGTTTATTTCCAAACTAAGGTGTTACATTCATTTTTCATGTCACCTATTTTTCTTTAACTTATCCTTCTACTTATCTCGCCCCTCATACACACTCTCTCTCTCTCTCTCTCTCTCTCTCTCTCTCTCTCTCTCTCTCTCTCTCTCACTCTCTCTCTCTCTCTCTCAGTCTCTCTCTTTTTCCCCCTGTTCGGTATCTGCTACCGGTTTTTGTTGTGGTTGACCGTGACGGATGTTTTAACCAGTCTGATCTGCGTACGGATTTTAGGCACGTTACTGAAACAGTGCCATAAACTACAGGGAGATGCCCAGTGTGTATGACCTTGGTGATGGAGGCTCATTATCACTTATTGGCTGCTGGTTTTGATAGCTAACTGGTCGATTAGTCACTCTAATTAGCCCATTCACTATTAATCAAAACTGTTTTGGACTTTAATATCCTGGCCTTTTTGCCTTGACTTTTAACTCTAGGTAAATTATTAAAACTGTGCGATTCTATGGCTGTTTAGTATGTCTGTCCACTCTGCTGGACCAAATTTTATTAAGGGGCGAGCTGGTTTGTGGGACAGTGATGCCCAGCAATAAGATAAATGTGACAGGGAAGGGCTATCTCAAGTTTAAAGGTTGATTTAACAAGAACATCTCTTTCCATCTGTCTATTTAATCAATTCCTCACTTTCTCTCTCTCTCTCTCTCTCTCTCTCCCTCTCTCCCACTCTCTCTCTCTCTCTCTCTCTCTCTCTCTCTCTCTGTCTCTCTCTCTTTGTTTCTATTCCCATCAAATTCAGCTCCTGACATGGACAAACAGCATTCCTTCCCTCTTGGGCAAGGTGGGAGGGATTGATTGAGCCCGCCTCCCCTAACATACCCTACAATCCTGGTGGACTTGGGTTTTACCATCAACCTGTGTATGTCGCTTCATCCTTTTTCTCCCCATCCCCACCTCCCCCCTAAAGGCCCTGTGGGAGTCATAATGGATGGCTGATGAAGGCAGAGTGTAGGGATGCCCGCTAGCCTTTCATAATGTACTGGAAAATTAAATTGGACTCTTTTAATGGAGGGTGGTGTGGCCTAGTGGTTAAAGAGATTAACTGTCTGTAGCCGAGCGGTGCGTCGATTATACGGCCCCGGCTCCACCCATTCCGGCGTTCTTCCAAGGTGACCTTGAGTAATTAAACCGGAAACTCGAAATCGACCCACTCTGCGCTATAAACCTTGGTTTTTGAGGATGAGTTTCAGTTAAATGTAAAATCAAAATGATTCCTCCTCACACTGTCAAGATTTGTACGATTTACTGATAGCCAATTTGAATCGAAAAGTCATTTGATGGAAAATATAGATTTGATGGAAAGAAACTGGAAAGGTTGCTGAAAGATTTGGTTCAGTCTTGTTCATCTGTACTGAGTGACTCTTGGCAGCCATTTTTCTTTTAGGGCTGAGGTGAGTAACTGTCAAGTTTGTCATCTTACCCAGAGCGCTTATTTTTTACCTTCCCCCCAAGAGACACTAATGGAAATCAGTTCGCCTTGAGGTGTAGTAAAAGTTTCACAACAGTTTTACAGCACAAACTATAGTGAATAATAAGCCAAATATGTGTGCACATAAATTTGTGTGTATTCATTATTTATTATTTGACAATGCCCCACAGTCAATAACAGTCTTACCTTGCAAAACGTAAATGCTTTTTTAAAAGGTATTGGCCCTTTTAGTGGGTTTTCACCCACACACACACACACAAACACACACACATATATATATATATATTTTTTTTTTTATTATTTATAGCCTCACAGTCAAACGCCCCACCTCCTGCTCTGTAGCTCTGCTCTATAGCTCTGCTCACCCCTTCTGTCCATTTCCCGCAGCTGGCTAGCACCATGGCAGTGGCAATAACGGTGCTAAACGGCGGCCATGCTCCTCTGCCCACTCCATCAACCCGATATGAATCAGCTCTAAAACCTGTGTGTCCAGCGCACAGCTGAATCCATCAGACACACGGGGCGGGGGACAGGGAACACTGATAAGACATTTTCTCTATCTTTTAGGGCTTTGTTTACTAGTAGCATGGGTTGGAGGGATCGCTATCACTATAGGCACTCTGTCTGGAGGCAAGAAGAGAAAGTCCTATGAAACCCACTGGAGTTTCAGAGTGATTACAAAGGAGCCATTTTTGTGTTACCGTGCCAACATGGTGGAGTTTTCCACCATCATCAGGGATGCAGGAAGTGACACGGCACTTTTACATTTGTGCGGTGTGTGTGTCTGTGTTGTGTTGCTGCTGGTTGATATGTCCCAGATGCTGTGAAAACCCCCACACCAATCCACCGAGCTGTAGAGTGTTTATTTTTTTTATGTATTCTGTTCTGAAAGAGAGGGCCCAGTATATGGCCTCATGGTTTGGTTGTCTGGTTGACTCCCAGCCAAAAGGTTCTGGATTGGATCCCTGATATCCGGAGTGTACCTCTCGTAGTCTCTGGGCATAATGCTAAACCCGTACCTGCTTGTTAGCTACATGCATACATAGAAATGGATACAACCAGGTGCTTCATGAATTTAAGGAAAAAGAAAGAGAGAGCAGGACAATAGGAGACAGAAACTGCCCCCCCCCCCCCCCCCACACCCCCCACCCCGACACCGTTTAGCCGTCTTTGTGGTGCACATGTGCGTTCTTGTTTAGCGCACGTATAGCTGAATACAACTACAGATGTGTGTCTGTGCATGTATCCGTTTCCAGTGGATTAGCATTGACAGCTCAATTCACACCTGCGTCAGAGGGGGAGAGGGAGCAAGGCCCAAGGACAGGTAGTGGAGAGCCGAACGTGGCTTCCACGAACTCTGCACAGATGGTGCGGGTCAAGGGGGCGCTGGGGCCTACTGGGAGGGAAAGCCGGGAGCTTGATTAAGCACCAGCCCCACTGCAGGGGTGGGCCCTGTGGGGCCACATTGAGCAGCCTCCTCCCTGCTGAGGTTCCGCTCCGCGGCTCTGCTCCACACAGCACTCACCACCAGAGACTCAGAGGGCTGAGGGAGAGAGAGAGAGAGAGAGAGAGAGAGAGAGAGAGAGAGAGAGAGAGAGAGAGAGAGAGGGTGAGAGGGTGTGAGAGAGAGAGAGTGAGAGCAGGAGCAACTGAGGAAATTGTTCCGTAGATAGCAACACCTAAAAATAACTCAAGGAGTTGGTGCCGAGGGGGGGGGGGGGGGGTTGATTTTTTCATCCCAAAGGGACTCGGTCTGAGACAGGGCAAAGGAGAATGAGTTTTGAAAAAAACATTTGAAGATGTCATAGAGTCAGTGGCAGAGAGAGAGAAAGGTTAAAGAGATACTGGGGGAAGGAAAATGAAACAAAATGCCTCTCAATGACAACCATAGAGACAAGAGAGACGGAAAAGGGAGAATCATGAAACAGAACGTGGGGGGCAGAGGGAAGAGGCTTTAACACCATCAAGGGTCCTCTCCTCCATCTGTGATGCTTGACAGGAAGCTTAAACTGTGAATGCAGAGAGAGAAGAAGAAAACTAAAAAACGACTCCCGCAGTGAGGATCCCATCTCGCCGATGTCCTGAATCCGTTTGATCCTCTGTCTATCTCCCGCTTCCCTGAATCTCCGGCACCGTTTCCGCTGCTCTGCCGTCGCCGTGGTGACGGTCGTAAATAAACATCCAACACCTCCTCCTCCTCCTCCCTTGGAGACAGCGGGGAATGATTCAGATGACTATTTATCTTCCATCTCCAAATGGAATAGAAGAGAGGATTGTTTGAAGTCTGCC
>NC_136936.1:33422624-33442624 GCF_949987615.1 Pollachius pollachius
ATCTCATATTTCCCTTTCAGCATGTAGTAGCTGCAATCATTTACACAATTACTGAATTAAAGATGGGGAGGAAATGGATGGGTGTGAGTAACTCATGATTACAAAATATATTCCTCGGAAAAACCAATGTTGAGAGTTGGATTGTTGGGTGCCTGATTAAGCTGGATTCCATCGTTTGTACAGTGGCCAGCCAGCGTCCTAGACACTTGGCTGTCATATTTGATATAATGTGAAATACACTTAATATTCATGCTTAATAATCAGTGTGAAATGGATTAGAATATTTTATTTTAATGGTTTGTCTGGAAACATTTTGCTTACCATATTTACACCGGCCTGACACATTTACTGTAATTATGAGCCCAAGCCCGATTTCAACCCAACCTTTTTTTTAATAAATGTGTTACTTTGTACAGATGGGCCTACTCTGCTAAATATATATGTAAGGGATAATGTATAGAACCCGATGCCACTGGCAGAGAGACGGAGGACGCACCGAAGCAGAAAGAACATGGACGACCAAGTCATCGTTTCAGTGTGTGCTGAAATGATGAGGTGGTGAAACTCACCCAGCTGTGAGCGCCTACGGAGGATGTCATGCACTAGAGTTTAGATTCTCTGCCCGAGCCCGAGCCCGAGCCGACCCGCGGGCCAGGTCGGGCCGATATTTCCCACCACTATCCTCAGGCCGGGTCGGGCCTGATCTTTGATCGAGCGTTTGTGTTTTTTTTTTTTAATCATTGCTTTATTGACCTAATCTGAGGAGAAATCTATGCCATAAACAGAAATATTATAGGCCTTTATTACACGGGTCTTCTCAATGCCGTGGAACGCTCCGTTCACTTGCATGGGTAGTAGTCCAGTAACTTGTCAACCCCAGCGTCTTCGGTTGCTAAGTGACGTCAACGTCTTTGGCAGACTATTTCTCTGCTAATCAACACTACGAATGCTGGTAACGAAGAAATTGTAAAAAGACACACCATGTGAAGTTATTTTTTTGTTTTGGCAAGTAGCCGTGTCATAAGCAGGATAGTGTATAGAACGTCGCCAGTCATTATCTAAAATAAGCCCCTTCAGGGCGAAGCAAGACACCTCCGCTGGGCGACTCATCTTGCTGCGCAGGCGAGTTAGGCATGTTTGGCGCGTTGAACCATTTTTGTGACACACAATGATCAAGCGTCAGGTTGGGCGTGTTACGCGCGTAAGATTACGCGTGTAAGATTAGGCGCGTAAGAAGGCGTAGGAATGTGTTTAAAGTTGGGGGGGACACATATCGGAAACCTGACAGATCTGTTAATGGTTTGAACAGAAATATGTCATAAATTAACTACACTGAAAAAATTTACAAATATATTTTATTCTACTAAAAAGATACATTTGTAAATGTAAAGGAAAACACATTTTGAATGGCAGTAATGAACTGATAAATATCAAATCAATTCTTTAATTGCTCAATCATCCAGTTTTTTTAGAATAAGAAGCGGTGACAAGACGCTGTGTTGCGCTTTCAAAATAAAATAAAATATTTTTCTCCCCCCGGTATAATTTTTAGGTGGGACAAATGCGCCTGTCTCCAATATTGGAGGGGACACGTCCCCTCCGTCCCCCCCGGTTCCTACGCCCTTGTACGCGCCTAAACCAATGGTTCCCATGCAAAAATGCTCATTTTCTAAGCCTCTAACGCGCGTAACGCGTTCAGTGTGTACCCTTAGTCCGTGAGTATTAATGTTTAAAGCATTCAAATCATTTATGTGGGCAAACAATTATGTTTGTTTGATTCTGGAATGATTAGGTTAACTTATAAATCGCCAATGTTAATCGCGGTAGCATTTCCAATTGGATTACAGTGTAAAAATGAGCATTGAAGCTAGTGGGATTACAAAGTCAGATGTTAGTGGATACTCTTTTGTTTAATGCTATTGCTTAGCTTATCGTATATTCATTTACATGAGCAGATTGTAAATTCATGTTTTTAGAGTTTTAGAGTATGTTTTTAGAGTTTTAGAAGTTTGGAAGTAAACAAGGAACCTTATCAAAGGCCTTAACCGTTCCACGTTTCCTGGGCTTTTATTTCAAGGGACCAACTTCATGTTAGCTATCTGCTAAACTAACCTAATCGAGAGCAAGAGCAGAATACACGCTAAGGGCTGCATTTCTATGTCAATACGTCATAGTGAATGATCTTCATATGGAAATGTTTTCACAATCAAAAGAATGTTAAAGTATTATATGGGAGTTGTATACCAAACCAGATGTTCATTACTATAAAATGTGCATGCGGACTGGCACTGCGAGTAGATCTGGTGTTGGCTTTGTTTGAAATTCCTCATCCCTAAATTCAAAATATATGTCTAACCAGGCCAGGGATCAAACTGCTCAAATGTCCAGGGCACAAGTGGAGGGGATTGCGCATGCCAGAAGGATTAAGAAAAATGTGCATAGCAACACGTTTGTTATGCAGATTGGTTCCGACGCAACCAAAAATGTCGGAGTGGAAACCCCGCCCTCAGTTTTCCCCGCTTTATTTTCATTGGTTGTAATCTTTTTGACAGCCCAGAGTTTCCCCCTACACCTATGTGAGCTTCAGATGTTAGCTTTGTTGTGTTGCCAACCCTCAGCATTGTAAAGCTTCATGCAGTAAATTATAATAATAGCTTTTGTAGCCATAGTGATTCCAAGCCTGTATTACAATTATTATAAAATATTTTTTTCAACTATTTATGAAATGTGATATGTTTTGTTGAAACAAGAGTGTTATATCCCACTGGCTGATGGTAGTTTATTTCGTTATCCATCTGTAAAATGTCCTGTTTTGTGGATGCAATGCAAGATTTAGTGGGTTCTCTTCCCATAGGGGCCTTACGCTCAAAAGGTATGCACTCATGGTTGTGTAAGATGCTTTGAATTAAACGCTCTACCAACTGGCATATATGTAAATTATATCAGTAGTAACATGCCAATACTAACAACCCGGGGATCCCATAAGCATGTGTTTATCCTTTATAGTGGAATGGGCCTAACTCACCTAGGGATCAGCTTGATGGCCGCTAGTTCAAACTTCTTCTCCTTCATAATGTTGGCCCCTAACAATACCCATAGAGGCCCTGTTTTTTAATGTGTAGCACTTAGCATTTATTAATACTGTAAAACTAATTATATGGGGAGTAGTTTGGAAGAAATACATAGAAAAACCCTTTTGCTATGTTGACTATTTAATTTAGCACACAGGAGAGGACACAAAATTTACCTCCTGTTGGAAGCAATGCATTGCATTTCTGCACACTTAATTGCCAGAATTAATCCACCTTATTGCTGTCACCAGCATTACGTTGAGCTCACGTTCTGCGTTGCTGTGTTTGTGAACACACAGTCAGAGAGATTTGTGTGTAAGAGTTTCAGCTATTCAGATGCAAAAGCACACAAAGTTTCACACACGCACACATACTCTCGACATGCTGACACAAACAAATTCACACACGCACACCCATAGACTACACATGCATACCCACTGACAGATATATTCACTGTTGAGCATGAAGGAGACCATGATTATGGAGCCGAATGTTGGATATTGTCCACTATTTTTCCTCCCTATTGGATTTTCTGCCCGCTGTGTTCCAGTCTCCTACACACCTTAATTTACATACATGACAGGTCAAAAATCAAAGGATCTTACATAGCTGTCATGCCAGTAATTAGCTTCCAGTTTCCAAAGTTTCTGATTATTGTTCTTACATTGTAAGTGCATGTGACATGTGTTTATTCATCGCAAAGAAAAACCTGGGATATTAGTTTGAAAAATAAATGACTTCATAACTTGCACACGGGATTCAAGTTAAAAAGTTTAGCATCTGAAACATGTACATGAACTCCACATATAGCTAATGTGGAAAGCAGTGAACAGATTACATGAATAAATAAAGTGGCTGAGGCCTACTCTGTGCTCAGGTCAGTTGCAGCATGGCTGTGCATTTTTTACATTTGTTTGTCCACTTCTTTTTCCCAAGCCGTGGAGACATTATAAAGTGCAGTGAGGGGGACATAAACAGAAGAATAACACACAAAGCAAAGAAAACTGCAATTTGGTTCCTGGGGGCTTTTTGAACAAACCTTTTGATTGCTTTCTATACAATGTCTTGAATTCAATATCAATTTCCACTACTGTCTGCTTGGCTCTGTGGGGCTATATTCCATCATTGGTCCTGCTGGGTGGACCACTTTGCTCCCAACGGGTTGAGAATCCATTCAGCTTGTGGCCCCGGCACTAGACGCTCCCACTCACGTGCCCTCCTGAATCCGAAACAATGACGAAACCAGGCAGAGGTGTAGCAGACACAAAATAGGGAGAAATTTGTTTTTTTGTGTTTATCTTTGTGTGTATATCTAGTCTGTGTCCTGTGGCAACCCGGCCCCGACACAGCGGCCCTGGAAGCCCAGGGGACAGGTGGCGCAGGGGGTCTGCCACCCTCATTGGGGCTGCATTGGCGCGGCCCCACTCAACGCACAGGGGAAACACCTGTGATGGAGGGCGATCAGACGCAGGTGAGCGATATATAAAGGGAAGTGGAGACTGGCTAGCGAAAAACGTGTGGGTCCAGTGTAGGATCGAGGACCGGACCGAGATAGGACAGACCCAGGACGGACCACTGCATCTGAGACCCGCCCCCGAGAAGGCCGACGGGCCATACAGACAGAGCGCCGCATCCCACGAACGGGATGAGAACGCATGAGAGAGACGGAGAGAGGACCGGAACGTCCACCGAGGCTCACGGAGCCCGGACTTTGATTTATAGTTCTGCCGGGAGATTCCCCTTTTTGTATTATTTGCCATTGAATAAATGCGCCGTTGCCGGCCGTTTTCGCATCAGAGACTTGGATTGATTGGGGGGAGGCGTGGCACGACGGAACCGGGTTACCACAATCCATGTGATGTCATTTCTCGACCTGGTTATTAGTTGCCTCTTACCTTGATCGAAAAAGTTCCACAGCTCCTTAAACAAACTGATGGTTTGACTGAAACACACATTTTGACTTGAGCAAATAAATAAATAAATGTATCATTAAATATTAGTTATTGGTCAACGTTTTCATTTGCATGGACTCTTTGAAGATTAACCCAATAGGGCTGGAGGAGATCTAATTGAATCAACTATGTAAATACAAATGAAACAAAAATAAAGGTAACCAAACTGAATCATATACCATGTCAGAATGGAGCCAGATCTTTACTTGGTTGGTCGGCCGTCCCCAGGGGCTCCATCCCCAGAATCTAGCGGGCTAGCACATGCTTCTCTCCCTCAGTAATGAGCAAGCATAACTCATCCATCTGCTTGACATTTTCCCCGTATTCTTCCTGAGACGTACCCAACACAACATAAATTACGTCATTTCTGTCCAAAGAAAAGTGTCACGAGTGTCGAGGCGGTCGGTCAACTATGAAGTGGACTTTATCCCTTTTAATTTCTAGTAGCAGATGCTTGCCTCCATGGGTCCTTACTGCTCATGGAAACAGAAGCCCAAGAGAGAATAGGGGCTGATTAGAGAGAGAGAGAGCGAGAGAGAGAGAGAGAGAGAGAGAGAGAGAGAGAGACTGTTTGCTTATAACAAAGCACCCTTTATCTGTCTATTTACATCCAGATGGCACAGAGAGCCCTCTGCACTAACCTACAGGAGGAGAAGGACAGCATTTTCTGTGGATTTATAAAAAAAACACAGCATAAGCATCTCAGCTCTATCTGTGAAAAGATCTTGTTGGAGGAAACCAGAGCTATGAACCATATTTGAACCAGACCTGGTCATGTTTTTCCTGATAATCCTAGCCTCTATTTAAACCTCTTTGAGAAAGTTTCCAACATGCGTGTTGAGCAGCCAAATGTTTTGACAGTGTGATAACAATCAGCAGTGATTACTTTACATTGTGCAGGTGAATGCTGGTGAGCAGACGGCTCCAACACGCAGTGTTAGGGCATTAAAAGAAACACTCTTCTAATAACTCACCTCGATTGGTCCTTGGACCACAGCCGAGACAGACTGCATTATGGGTGGTTTTCGAATAGCTATCTTCAGATTGATATCTGGCCGGGATTACAGTTGCATGAATGTGGCTGGGTTCCCAGTCGTCTGAAGATACCATCAGTCGGGTCCAGATAGACCGCTGTCAGAGATGAATGTATGTATGATGTAGGGTTTTCCATACCATTCAAGATCCTTGCATGCTTTCCTTTACAGGAAGGTAAGGAAGGCAAAAATGCTGATGCTGAAAAGCCTGAGGGGTCAAATAGATCCCTGTTGACTGTAGGGGACAACAGGTGCATCTAAACACTAAATATAAGAGTTTGACACACAAACACATGCATAGATCCACACACCCACACTGATATTCTTCACACCCCTATAAATAAATAGAAACAAAGACACAAAAAAAGACATGTGGGTACACGGAGGCATAACACACACACACACACACACACACACACACACACACACACACACACACAAACACACTTCACACTACTTCCTGAGACACATGCTGTTACCCATTTAAACACCACATAGACACACTCACACAAACAAACAAACACACACCTGCATGCATACACACACAAAGCCGGCTCAGGGACACACACATATACAAAGGTATATGGCACACACACACACACACACACACACATGCACACGAACATGCACACACACACACACACACACACACACACACACACACACACACACACACACACACACACACACACACACACACGCACACACACACACACACACACACACACACACACACACTCACACACACACACACCGGGAGCCAGGGGGGCTCTGCTGTGTGTCCTGCTGCTCTGGGGAGGGGGCTGTATGGTGTGTGCTCCCCCTCTGAAGGCAGAGGAGGGTTTACGGGGGATTGGACTGTTGACTTTACCATGAACCTGGAGAGCTTTGGCGCTTACAGCTGCCTCTCTCATCATTCACGCCGGGCCCCTAATCACAGCAGAATGAGAGAGAGAGAGAGAGAGAGAGAGAGAGAGAGAGAGAGGGGTCTTTCACCTTACTCACCCTCTTCCTCCTTCATGCCATGCCTCTCCATCCATCCCTCAATCTCCCTGATCTCCTCCGCTCCTCTGTCTTCCTCTGGGCTGCCACGAGTGTGGGCTGCCACGTAGCAAATGTCAGCACGTATGGGTGTTAATCTAATATTCCAATTATGAAGACAAATATATGATGGAGCAAAACAGCTCCAGAACAGATACACAGTCACCCATACTCTCTCACTCTCTCTGTCCATATCTCAAGGTTGATCTCTACAGTATGCAGGACACACCACTATTCCGGGTAACCAGACTTTCCATGTTGTTCTATTTTAACATTTGTCACGTAGTGACCTTCCAGTGAATTTAGGCTGAAAAAAATTCACTGCCCATTTAAATGAGGAGGAAACAGCCATACTTTTCTTGCTGGTGCTTTCCTTCTTCACATTTTCAGTCAGGAACAGCTAAATTCAGATATGACCCCATTGGACTGTGTGGAAAAATACAAAATAAAACTTTATAAGAGAGAAAGGAAAAAGAAAAGACCAGGAAGAAATGGAAATGGAAAGAACATGAAGATGACAAGGGGCTGGGTGGTGAAGTGTATTGTGGGTAAAAATAGTTTGATGATATTGTTCCACAACGTCTACGTGTGTGTGTGTGTGTGTGTGTGTGTGTGTGTGTGTGTGTGTGAGTGTGTGTGTGTGTGTGTGTGTGTGTGTGTGTGTGTGTGTGTGTGTGTGTGCGTGTGAGTGTGTGTGTGTGTGTATGATGGTTGTTGTTTGTTTTCATGTTGTATATTTAGGTGTAGGAATTGCTGTGCATGTGGATCATATTCATATATATGCTGGGCATCTGCAAGTGTGTGCACTTAAAACCTCTTGTTTATCTATGTGTGTGCGTGTGTGTGTGTGTGTGTGTGTGTGTGTGTGTGTGTGTGTGTGTGTGTGTGTGTGTGTGTGTGTGTTTGTGTGCACATGAACTTCGGGCATGACCCGTGGGCCTTCCTTTATTTCTCGGTGTCTGGGAGTGGATAGAAAATGAA
This sequence comes from Pollachius pollachius, assembly GCF_949987615.1. NCBI lineage: Eukaryota > Metazoa > Chordata > Actinopteri > Gadiformes > Gadidae > Pollachius > Pollachius pollachius. Next base: position 33,430,704 of record NC_136936.1, read on the forward strand.
ATAAGGGACCTAAAGAAAAAGCGATAGGCTTTATTGATTATTTTCTTCCTAATTTGAACTTCAGGGCCTTCTGTGACTTCTGTGCCCCTTTCTGGGTAAGAAAAGAGTTTCAATTAGAAATAAAGTTAGGAGAAAGGATTACTTTTGATCGGCATGCAAGCTGTCTTAAATCCTCTGTGAAGCTGGTACCTTGAGGTCTGCATCAAGTGTGAACCGCTAGACTGCAGGTGTTGACTCATGGATGGCGATCGATTCGTCCACAAAGCATCACATTCAATGCCAGAGAATGAAACTGGAATGATTGAGGATCCAAAATGGCTTATAACAATGTTTCTTTTTTACTTTTTTTTTCATGGGCTAAGCCACTGAAGAAGGTACATTTCCCCCAATTGTTGGAGGGTCAGGCTTCCAGACTCTACTAGTTATGGAGTCAGTGAGCAAGACATAACTTTCAGTCTTTCTCCTCTTAAACCTTGGAGATTCAGAGTAAAACAAATGATTGATTTCGACTCATAATGAAACCAAGCCCACATTTCATCAAGTTTTTTTTACCCACAGTATATAGGAGGAATCCAAACACTCCTTATTCATTCTGGACAGATTGGCAGAGCATTCTGGAAAAACCATGGCAATCTCCTGCAATATCAGAACAGCTTAAACACACTGGGGTGCGTTCCAAATCCAAATAAAACAAAAACAATGTGGAGTTCTTTCGATTTCTTTTTACATGCACTGGTGGGACAGAAAGATTGTTATATCTGCCGGCCGCCTCAATTGCATGGTTTGTGCGGTTGATCCACTTTCATGTCACTCGTCGACATTCCAGCGTGAAGCTAAGAGCCTAAAATATCCGTGGAGATATTCATATAATGGCATTGTCTTGCATGCGGTGGAACGGTTCTGCAGGGGACGGACAAAGGGCAGACCCCTCGATTCTTGAGACGCACTCTCAAGCCGATGTATCCAGGCGGCAAATTGTGTCAGCAATTTCCTGACAGGTGAAAAGCAGCTGAGCTCAGAGTTCCAGCTGAAAGGTCCAATATTGAAAAAAAGGGGAGACACTGTTGTGATCCAATGTCTACATAGTCTGGCTTCTTCCTACCAACTACCACATTTCTGGGAATAACAAAAATAGAAAAAAGAGAATCCGGAAAGTCGTCGCGGTAATTTTGTGATGCCATGTTCCGGGTTCTGCCACCGGGATATGGTGAATATACGACCAGCGCTCACTGCCAAGATGAAGGTTTTTGTGTTTTTCCCCCCGTCAATTCAGAATATTTCCAAGTAGAACGGTCTAGACCATCGCATCGCACAATAACCCGTAACGCTGGAGGAAAAGGCTTGTTGTCTCTGGCACCTGCGTGTTTGTTTTGTGTCAACCTCTTGGCGCCCTTGCCTCTCCCTCAGTGGTCAAAGCCTGCGGTAATAGCATGCAAATGATATACAGGGGCCTGCCCAGTGACCCGGCTGGCCCTCACTGTTCCTTCTCACCTTTAATTTGGACTGACAAATCACCCCGCCGGAGCATGTTCTCATCAAAGTCCAATGCAGCTATTTCTTATTTTTTATCCCCCCCCCCCCCCCCACACACACACACACCCAAACAGGGCTGGGGACCCAGGGGCCCGTCCCTGAGGTTTGTGCTGGCTGGTTCCAGGGCCGTTTAGCTGACCCAGTAATCAGCCTGCTATTCCCCGAATAGACATCATCCATGCTTAAGTGCAATGTAAGCAATTTCTCAGCAGCCTTTTCGCTGTCTCAGAGTCAAAGGAAACACTATGCTACGAACTACCTTCAGCAGGGAACGAAAGCATACAGCCTAATGTGCTGCTCCGCCTGCAGACGTACGATCACCAACCCCCCCCCCACCCTATATGAATATTGACAGCTGGACAAGGTGACAACCTATTTGGTGTAAAGTATGTATTCAGGAGATACGTTTTTTATCAAATCTATCTTTGAAGAGGAAGTCTTTTCAGGCATGATCTGTTGGAAAAAATATTGTGTTGTGTTTGCAACGCTAGAAGGCTTTGACAGATTTCTGTCCAAGAAATAATGATTTAACAATTGTTCTCTCTAGAGGACTTATTACACTCCAGATGTGTTTAGACAGCAGAAAAGTTGGAGGTGTCCTATAGCGAGCATCCTTACAGTTGCGTTAGCAGAACTGCATTGTGTATGTATGTGACGGGTAAGTATTTTTGCTTGGTTCGTCCTTGATACAGTACGGCATCCTAATGTGCACATTTAGTTCAATTTTGTCCAAGTTCACCTATATTTAGTCTTAGCGTACTCAACTGTATGATTCTGTGTTGAAGTGCACAATAAACAAGAGACAACTATGAAGGTTACAGTGGCATTACTTGTAGCAGTTTCAGTACCAATTATTCACACAAAAACACAAAAAATATTCAAAAATTAGGTGTGGCTTTCGGCAATTAGAGCTTTGTCAATAAATCACTCTTGAATTACAGATGTCAAAACTCTCATCAAGGACACACATTTTTGTTAACATTATAACTAATCATTTAAAATAATAATATTATTATTATTATTATTATTTTGATTCCATTTTCAGTAATTCATCTGCGGTTGTTTGAGTGACCTCCATTCAATCATCGGGCAACGTCAATAACATTGTTGCATTATTATGAAACAAATGTTAATGCGTAATACTGAGGGCAACATTGAGGACATTGACTCAAACATGGCCCTGACCTTCTGGCTTTCTTTGTTAAACAGTACAGTGTTGCTTTTTCTTCCTTCCCTGCTTCTTCTTCAGAAGTGTGTCCTTGCCGCCACTATCTGGCCTCTCTCCAGGTAGCGTTGGCTGCGTGCCAGCGAGCGTGCACACATGCGACGAGACGCTACATGGTGGCGTGGCGTTGAGGTAAACACACATCAACGCTTTGTGACCTCCCCTCTGCTCTCGGGCGTCTAATGGGCTTTGAAGGGTAATGTTCCCGCGTTATTGAGAGCTAATGTTTCCCTCGTTATCCAGGGCTAATTCCATAGAAAGTAAACACACAGAGCAGCCACGTAGCAGGGACTGAATGACCTTATTAACTAAAGCCTTCTTGCCCAGAAATGTATAGGTTTACTTTTTTTCATTATCATTTTTTACCTTGCCACCACAGTGGGTTGATATATTTAATAAATATACAATAAAGAGGAAATGTTGGGTTACCACACTTGGTACGCATTTAGACATGTCCGCGCATTAAATTGAGATCAGGCAAGTCTCAAGTACAGGCTAAGGAAAGCAACACCTTTGGGAGAAGGTCTATAAGATCAACATTACAAAAGGTGAGAAAGGATAAGGTTCCAAGATTTTTTGCCTCTAAAGATGGATATGTCACTCAACTATATTGACAGTGTCTATTTAAGTAATCTATCTTAGGAACAGTTACTATGGTAGCAGACTGTGGCTGCTGCCATGTAAAGACCTTGAAATGTCTGTGAAGAGAGAATGCAACGAGGGAATGAAACCATCCTTTTAACCTTTCAAGTTTGTTATTGGGAGTGTGTTTTTGATGATTAACAAAAAGTTGAAAGATCATGTAACAGACCACATTATTGCTTGCTATTTATGGTCGTTATAAAAAAATTAAATAATTAGAGGAACAACAGAGCAACATTAGAGGAAAATGTTCAAGTCATGCCCGATGATAACCTGATGACAATCCTTACTCCATTCACCCAGTCATCATTTAATAATAAATATTATAGTTATCAATAGTTCTAATCAGGAGAAATAAGCCAAACAAACAGTATCTACACAGTTGTTTGAGAGAGAGAGAGAGAGAGAGAGAGAGAGAGAGAGAGATAGAGAGAGAGAGAGAGAGAGAGAGAGAGAGAGAGATAGAGAGAGAGAGTTGTTCATGTGCTCATGAAGGATGAAGTCTTCCACCACACTCACAGTCAAATTCTCAGGCTGAGTCTCTCTCTCTCTCTCTCTCTCTCTCTCTCTCTCTCTCTCTCTCTCTCTCTCTCTCTCTCTCTCTCTCCTTAGCTCTCTCTCCCGCCTATCTCTGCCTCTCTCCCTCTCATAGAAGTATTTCCTCATAGCTCTCCATGTGCTGAATATAAATAGAAAATCCAGCTCTTTCCGATGCACTCAAACTGGTACAAGGCTCTAGCAAAGTTACAATTTCAATCTCAGTGATTTCCCCCCCGTACCCCTCAACTCTCCCTAGACTCAAACCCGCCCTACCCCAGCCGCCTCGCTCGTGTTCAGACTGGGTGTACTTTTGCGTCAAATTTCTTCCATGAGTTCAAAATTCCAGTCCACTTCCTGGGCTGTGTGGTGTGGTGTAAACCAGGGATCTGGTTTACTGTGAGTGAAGCCCGCTGTCGGCAGCCTGCAGCTCCAGACCTTGTGCTTCCTTAGACGCACCCTTGACCTGAATCAGACCTTCTCCTCAATCGCTTTCTTTATTTATTGTTCTCCCTCCATCCTCTGCTCCAATATATATTTGTGTTATTATTATTCATATCAATAATATTATTAATTATTATTATTATTATTATTATTATTATTATTATTATTATTATTATTATTATTATTATTATTATTATTGTTGTGATAAATGTAGTGTGATATTGTTATGACTTGTTTATATATATTTGTATTATTATATATTGAATTGGTTAACCCCAACCGAGTCGCCCAACCACAAGCTGCATCAATCAGTAGGGTGATCCTGTGATCGACAAGTGTTTTGATGAGTCGGGTACCAATCACGGATGAGTGATGAGGTGGGCAGGCGGGGAAGGGGATTATTTCCACCTCTATCTGGAACCAAGTAAACACAACCTTCCCTTCAGGCTGTGCAATAACAAGAAGAAAAGAAACTTCCCTCGAAAAACGATATGGTTTTTTGTAGCGTCCAGTGAAAAAATAAAAATTATAGAAAAATGTAATTTATGAGCACTAAAGGGAGAAGCTGTTAGCTTTGGTTTTCCAGCCAAGTTCTGCAATGTCAAGATCATTGGAAGGAACCTGCAGAGAATGTGTTCCCACTGGACCGGTTAAGCGGAGAAGTCTGAGAGTGAGCCCACTGATTCAGATTATCGCACTGTTTTCCTTTCCTCCACTCCACTGTGTACGCTGAAAGATGAGCACACCACATCTGGATAAATAGGAGACCTGAGTTTATGTTTGTGGGTGTCTTTGTGTATGGTAGTTTCGTAAAACGGTCTGCATCACTGAGTCTGCGTGTGTGTCCCTTCTCTGTGTGCATGTAAATAGCTTGGAAGGATGCACACACACACTTTTAATTTCATGTATTTTTAGGTTTGTGCGTGTTCCTACACAAGTGTTCGCATGTGTTTGCCTTTGACGTCCAAACTGATGGGACGTTCCTCTAAGTGCAGGCCCATCTGTGTCCTGTTTACTGAAGAAGAAGAAAGCAAAGGCACATGTATTTACATGCCAATTACAACAACAAGAACCTGCCAGAACAGACCTCACGCGAACCTCCTTCCATATTCCCCAAGACTTTGGATGACGTGGGGGCCCACACATCCCCCACTCATAGAAGCAGACTTCTTCGAAAACTGGCAGCAACAAAAAAAACTAAAATAAAAATGACAAACATATCAAACCTTCAAGCTAAAAAAAAACGAAGTACACAAATACCGCGTTGCATCTTCGCCAGAGGATCAGGCGCAGAACTCGATGTCTTTAATGGTCGCTCGCGTCACTCTAGCTTTGATGTCGACAGCACGCTTCACCGGGATGAAAGCGAGAGCATTGCTGCGAAGATCCAGAGCCACCGCCGCCGCTAAGTCAGCGGCGGCGGCGCATCGCAGCGTGTCGGTGCAGCTGAGACGCCGCCAGACGTGTAAAAACACAGGTAAGAATTAAAGCGCAATTTTATTGACGGGGAAAAATATATATAAACAAGCCGGGGCGGAGAAACCGAAGGTGGAGGAAGAAGAGAGCGCTTTGCGACGGCGGTTGGTTTATTTAATGAGAGAGAGGGGAAGGAATGAAGGAATTTAGTGTTTAATTCCTTCCCACCCCCCACACACCCGATATTGCTGCCAAAGAAGGCGTCTAGAAGTTGCGTTCCAGAAACAGGGAGGCGTTGTCATGTCGGTAACCTAAAACTGTTTGTTTGTGTTGGCTGGATGGGGAGCGGGGAGCCGGCTGGCTGCAGTCGAGACGGGAGCACCCTTCTGACAGAGGCACCTTGAACGCTTGTCTCGCCTGATTGACAAATGTGTTTTGTGAGTAAATGAAAAAAAAAGAGTTCCGGCCTTCTCCCAGTTAGTCTCTGTTGAGCCACCACCCTGCCTACTGGATGGGGAACCACGGTAGGCACTGACTAGACGACTGTAATGGTTTTTGACATGTCTAGTTAAGCAGGGACCCTCCTGTCTTCCTAATCCCACGCTTGGTAAATAGAGGTTAGCTATTTCCATTAGCAGACTGGGAGACATGAGGTATGACATACACACACACACACACTCTCACACACACACACACACACACACACACACACACACGCTTCCACAAATACACACACACACACGGCTAAAGCAACAGTCAACTGACACAAAGACACTGGAATGTAATTACCCACTCTGCATATTTTTTCATGCTCTTGATTCAATAAACGCACGTTGGGGAAGACACCGGTTTAACTGGAGACTTAGAGGGCCTTTGTGGAAATCTGTACACCCAAATTTGACCCTAAACACTGTGTGTGTGTGTGTGTGTGTGTGTGTGTGTGTTTGTGTGTGTGTGTGTGTGTGTGTGTGTGTGTGTGCGTGTGTGTGTGTGTGTATATGTATGAATGTGTCTGTGCTTGTGTGTGCATGGTGTGAGAAAGAGACAGTGTCAGAAATAGCATGTTGGAAATGCCATACAAAGTTGTAGAACATGTGGACCACATACTCATTCTGCCAGCACTCTTTCCTTAAAAATGTTTACTAAGACGCTGAAGACAGGATATAACAGAAACAATATTGTTTAAATATCAGGATTGCCAGACAGTCAACAAGGAGGCAGCTGGCCTTGCTACCGTTTGGATATGGATCTAAATAATGGACGACTTTAACACTGCACATCCCTACGAGGGATTTCTCATCCTTAAGTCATTAAAGTAATATAAATAATGAGAACATTAGATAGGACTGAGAGTACTTAATAGTGCAGCATACTATCGATGATAGTGACAGTGTACTATATTACTTTCCTGTGAACAATTTGGGCATTTGGCAAGATATTGACAGTATCTAAAGTGTGCCCATTAACCGCTAATTCAGTAGACTCCCTTGCAGGGAGAGTTCGGATCGATTCCAGTCCACTCTTTGTTAATATAATCTCAAATATTATTGTAACCATAACCCAGCACCAACATACGATGAACAGGCCTTTTTCTGAGTGCCCTACATTCAGAACAACAAATTGGACTTGTACAACGTTTCAATAAGAATTTCAAAGACTCTTTAAACAATGGGAAAACAATTTCAGTCCTGTCCTCGCGTCCTGTTTCACTCTATTATTAGTAGACATCAAAAATGCATTTCACTTCCAATAATAAAGTTAAAAAAGCTAACATTATGTCAATTCCCAGCCGAGAGGTTCATGGTTCTGGATTCATGCAGCTTAGGAGGGGCGTCTGGGGAATGCTAAAAAAATAGAAACATGGCAATGACAGCACACATAAGATAGCCCATCACACTCTGGGTGTAGTTTCTTTGAGCCACATACACCAGCCAAAGAAAAATCAGCAAAAAAAGAACGCTAACGTCCATGTTTTCCACCTCTAAACCTAAAGCACTAGAGCAAATTAGGTCAGGACCCCGTTGAACTAGCTGGGCAGCATCCAAGGGCACTTTAAGTATCCGTTGTAAATAACAGAACATTACAGCCGATACTTTAGACTTGTTAAAACAACTGCCCGGAGATTGATTATTTATTATGGGCCTTTCCTTTCTCTGAGGCTCAAGGGCCCTAGACTGTTGGCCGGCCTCACACTCCCATTATGGTAGTCAGGGCTACATCACCGACAGCTTAACACACACAATATATTTATATAAACAACTGCAACACTACACAGTATATCTGAGTTTTTTCCACTGAGTGCAAAGTCCTGGTAATGAGTGAGATGCCATTGAAACTTTGTAAAACTCGTATGCAATACGGTGAAATCAGGCAGGTTGAAAACCACTTGTTTTTCTAACGTTTTTAGCACAAATTTGTCCAGACACAACAACTGAATGTAAACGTTTGCAGAGTTGTAGGTTCATGAGAACTGAACTTTTTCAACTTTTTATGCAAATAAATAATTACACTTTGTTGAATTCAAACTTGTCACTTTTTTCTTTGTTGCTGGTGGGGGTTGGGGTGCGGGCGAAAGTGACTAAGAGAGGATGGAGAAATGTGTTTTCAGCCCCCTCTCCCCCCGGCCTTGTGCCTGGCTCCTAACGGCACCTCCACAGCAGTAATGATTTGCCGGTAATGTTCATGTGGAAATGAATCTGTATGTGTGTGTGTGATGGGTGTGCTTGCGTGTGTGTGTGTGTGTGTGTGTGTGTGTGTGTGTGTGTGTGTGTGTGTGTGTGTGTGTGTGTGTGTGTGTGTGTTTGTGTGTGTGTGTGTGTGTGTGTATGTGTGTGTGTGTGTGTGTGTGTGTTAGTAAGACTGTGTTAGTAAGACTGTGTGTCCGTGTGTGTGTGTGTGTGTGTGTGTGTGTGTGTGTGTGGGTGTGTGTGAGAGGCAGGGAGGATGGAGATGAAGACGGAGAGGGTCAGTCTGTCCTTCCTCCCTTGGGCCACAGTGCTTCATCAGTCTGCTCCTGATAGGAACAGATTATGGATGAAAAGAAGAATATTGCCCGCTGCTAAGAGTGACACTAGCCTGTAGGCACACTACTTCTGCTGACCCTCTCGTGCTCACACACACACACCCACACACACCCAGACCCCCACACACACACATACGCAGACACACATACACACACACACACACCAATACACATACAGGCAGACACACATCCACACACAGATGTGCAGACCCACACAAACACACCCCCACACATATAGAAACAAATGTGCATAAATGTGCAAATGTGCACAGACATTGCACAATAACAAATTCACATGAAACAAACCCGTTTTTTCGCATTGATGCACACTCCGTACATATGGTCAATGAGTGCATCAAGGCACGTATATTGACTGAGCACACCCACATGCACACGCACACACACAAACACACACACACACACACACACACACACACACACAGACACACATGCACATACTTGTATTCCCTCAGACGTGTGAGTGAACCCAGATGCAGGTTTTAACTCACGCACACGGTCCAATCTACGTTTCTGGACATAACGATGAGAGAGAGCCTCTGGCCTCTGACAAGACGAAGGCCCTGCTGGCTATCGATCGCGCATTTGCCTGCGTGACTTTTTACAAGCCGCTCCAATTGAAGTGAACAAGGCCGGGGTTCAGAGATCCCACTCCTCGGTAGAGTAAGGAACGCAGACAGCCGATTAGCGTGCACAGCCCAACTCGGGTTCTTACATCAGCGCGCTACAGCCTCACGATAAGTTCGCTGCGATAGCAGGAGAGAGATGTCTGACGCATGGATTGAAGTGTCTGATTGGCAGATAGGGATGTTGTGATGTCACATCCTACACTGCTTCCTAAGTGTAGGTTGATGTTGGAAAAAAAATGTGTAGCAGTGCGTTTTATTGATTTCCAGGCTATATAATGCACTGCTTCTGCTTCCTTACAAAGAATAACTCCTGCTGATGCTATACATTCCCTGTGTGGTCCCAGAAAGTTAAAAGCTCGGAAAATGCAGGATTCACACGATTCATAATTAAGCTTTGGTGGTGATTAATACCTACGCAGTTCATCCACTATTATTTCACCCCATCTGGCTTGGAGCTGGACCAGCCGGCATCTGGCTGGCGTTTTTATTCTCCCAAATTGATCTACCACTCGTCCAAACCTCCCCACACACAATATATATGACTTCACCTCCACCGTTCTACAGTTAACCCACAGCAAATCAGCCATTTACGCTCGGGCGGCCAGCCAAGGCTATATCTGCTACGGGAAAAACAAAGAGGGGGGAATATAAAAAAGTGGTAGTAAGGTGAAAATTTGGTCCATGACTAAATGCTTTGGCTCATCGTCAATTCAATAGTCAGAGGCAAAGAACCCAGACTCTAACCCGTTCAGGGCTGGATGTGTGATAACTCAGTTTTGTTCTTATGTGTATACGGGCCTGTGTGTATGTGTGCATATTTGTATGTGTGTTGATGGTTGCATAGGGGTTTTTACACTGATGCATATGTGTATCGCTGTGTCTGTATGTACGTATGTGTGTTTGTGTGTGGGTGGTTGTTCGTGTGTGTGTGTGAGTGTTTGTGTGTGTGTCTCCAACTTGCTGGTGTAAGGTTCCAGTGGTACGTGCTGATGGAAGGAAACACTGATTTAATTCAAGGCTCCTCTGAGTGCTTCACAAACCCGGCCAGGGACCCTGAGTTACTACCCATGATGCTCGGAGATAACACCATGGGACGTGCTGCATTAGGGAGGGAGAGAGAGAAAGCAAGAGAGAAAGGGAGAGAGAGAGAGAAATAGAGGGAGAGAGGTACAGAGAGGGAGAGAGGCTGAGTCATTAAATGGGTTGGAGCTGATGTGAAGGAGACAATATATTTTTTCATTTTTTGGTCTTTTTTTCATACTTTCTCTATTTTTTACTTAAAGATCGCTAGAGAGCCTGCCGTGATACAACAGCAAGATGAAGCCCGCCTGGTGATTACTTGCATCCATTAGGTTTGCAAATGTCTTTCCCCGTTTTGCCTCTCATCCTCCTGACGCACATTGGCTCAGCACTACAGGGTCCATGAGGGAGGGGAGATGATACAGAGACACGGCAGAATGGAGAGGGAAAGACAGGCGGGGAGGCAGACGGAAAAACAGACAGGGAAATAGAAAGAAATAAAACAACCGTGAGGGTAGACAGCCAGACGGACAGAGGGACAGACAGACAGGAGGACGGTTAGAAAAGGTGGGAAACAGAAATAGTTGGCAATAACAGGAAGACCCTTGGGGAATTAGAAAGATGAGCAGAAAAGCAAAAACAAAGACAGGCAGGCAGACAGACAGACAGCCATCGAGGCAGCCCTAAACAGACAGATAATATGAATAACGAGAGACAGCCAGCGAGACAGAGAGACAGCAAACAGAGAGGAAGTGAGAAAGAGACACACGGACAGGAAAAGGGCATCATCGAACACTTAACCACACGTGACCGTGCCCGCTCGCCCTTTCCCCTCCGTGAGCACTCTGAGATGCGCACGCGCGACTTTATCATCTGCGGCGGCTTCCCTGGCTAACAGAGGACGCCATTATATACTATATAGGGGGGCTGGTGGTGGGTTGTCCCCACCTCCTCGCCTGTTCCAAACCACTGAGCAGCATCCTGCACCACCCGCTCTACACCCCCACCAACATCCATCCCGCCCTCCATCCCAGCCATTGGAAAATGAGTATCAAAGGCCATTAACTTCCATCTCTGAGCCAGGTTATGGATTCATGGCCGCCGTTTGCCATGAACGTCGAGATGAGGGTGTTTGGAGGTGGGGAACTCAGGGCAGAGAGCATGGGGGGGGAGGGGTGAGAGGGAGGAGAGGACCCTCTTACACTCTGGCACTATGTTTTCTGATCCTCAGTCACTCTGTCCCAGTGGATTCCAACGGAGGCTCTCCCCAACCGGCTTCAGAAGGACTGTTTTCATCCCGCTGTAGAGTTGGAGATATATGAGAGAGCTTAACCCGGATCACTCCCACCACCACCACTACAGGAGGCTGTGGTGGAATGAGTCCAACACAGCATTGTCCAATTATACACAGTACCTTCAGGCCCGGGTTAATGCT
>NC_136936.1:33445124-33467624 GCF_949987615.1 Pollachius pollachius
CGGTTCAAGGAGAGGATGGATCTAAAAGATGACTATAAAAAGACATGGCTGCTTGATGCCCTATATGTTGCCTGGCTCCCCGCGCTGTGTACCCGGGCCTGGGAGGAATACCATTTCTAGGACACGTTGTGATCTTTCCTGCTCTTCGCTTATCTGAGTAGGGGTGGGTGGTTGGTGCAGGGATGTCCCATGTCATTTCAATAAGGCTTTTGTTCATTTTTTTCAGCGATGTCCACTGATGGGAGGTTATGATATAAGTTTCCCTGTGATCTCTCCGTTGGCAGACTGCGCGCCCGCAGTTTCTTGTGCTGGGAGCTCAGCTGTCGTTTTAAAAACCACGGTCCGGTCTTGTCCCACATTCTCGTCGTGTACCTCGCGCCTTTGTAATCCGAGGCAGCTTTCTCTCAACAGGAAAGTAAACTACTTGCTTACTTTAGCTACTGTATTACTGAAACTAACATGATCAACATCATTCAGAGTGTGTGCGGCATTGCTTAATTTAACCACACACAAATCATGCCAATTCCTAACAACAACAGACACACAGGATCCGCAAACTTATTCACACCAATCGCATACCGCCGTGTGTGTAAAGCTAATTACAGGCCGGAAGAGCTCCGAGTTGGAGGGGGCGTCATATCATTGCGATTGCTTATTGTTCAACATCATTTACATTGGTTTATTGTATCGGTGAGTGAGAACGAGCTGCTGTTAGTATTATAATTTATTTTATGTGTACGGGCAAGAAGAGTGTCAGCGTGATGACGATGGCTAAAGAAACTGGGGTGGAAATCAGCCTTTTTTTCTGAAAGATCACACGCAATTGGAGACGTTTGCTTGATGTGTGCACTTGTTTTTACCAATGGCAATAACGTGGTGTTATACTTTTTTTTTAATCTGTAATTATTTTATCAAAATTGAAATTAGTTCATGCTAGAAGATGTGGGGGAACAGCGTTACCCTTAGTCCTGAGTAGGACATACAGTCGGACAGGAAGGCATGCATATCTGACAAATAGACAGACAGGCAGTCTGCCTGTCTGACTCTTCGTCAGGTAGGACTCTTCGACGGGTAGGTCAACAGACAAGCAGGCAGACAGACTGACAGAAAGCAGAGCGTTTGTGGAGGCAGAACAGCCTATTACGGGGGTTCAAGGATGAGCTCCGAGGTGTCAGTAAAGAAAAACAACTATAAAGGACCACACGACTCCACAGCAAGCGGATGTGACAGCCATGTAAATAATACTGCAGGAATGTGCAACACTTTCGCAAAACTTCCTCACCTCTTACTCACCTCAGTATCGTCCTCCTCTACCTCCCTCCTCTTAACACAGGGAAATGATGCCACCTTGTCCCTAGAAGGTTCAAGTATTCCATATCCCCTCCTAAAGCTTTTGAAGCAACCATGATGTTAAAACATCCCCTTTGAAGCCTCTTTATAGCTCATTCACATATTCAATGACACTATGTGAAAAATAGAAAGAACCTGCATTATTAATCTTTATATTAATTCATTAATTAATAATTGTTTCACACATGAATTAGCTTGCATTACAGAATTAATTTTAACTCTGGAACCATCTTCTGGTTGTCTTGGTTATGTTATGGTTAACATAACCATTCCCTGCCTTAACTAGTACCTTCCACCATCTTTACACAGCACCAGGTCTCACAGTCCCTACAGCACCATCTGTCTGACTCGACCTTGATGTGTGAGTGTGTGCATTTGTGTGTGTGTGTGTGTGTGTGTGTGTGTGTGTGTGTTTGGAATAGCATGTGAGTAGGCGTTCACGTGTTTAGGCGTTTGTGTCTGTCTAAGCGTGTGTCTATGTGTGTCTTTGTTTGTGTAGGCTTGCAAGTGTTTGTGTGTGTGTGTGTGTGTGTGTGTGTGTGTGTGTGTGTGTGTGTGTGTGTGTGTGTGTGTGTGTGTATGTGTGTGTCTGTGAAGGCATACCCATTTCACTTATGATGGCTAAAGGGAAAACAGATGCGTGCAGATTTTAAAGGGTTCTCTGATCCGCCACTCTGGGTTAATCGCTCCAGAGTGTGAACGCTGCCATTTGCTGGTCTCAATTTGACGCAAAAACAGTGAGCCGACCCCCATCAAATAAAAAAACCGACAGCATAAAAAAGGTACTGGCACATATGCCCTCATTACAGTAACTGGGGAAAACCACTTAGCTGAAAAATGCCAGGTTTTAGTGCACTTCAATGTATGTTACGCTTCACTTACTTTGAAAACGGTCTCCCACTCAAAGAGAGTTTGCTTCATAAAGGTAACCACGGTAAAGGCACCATCAACTTTTTGCTCAAGCCATCAAAGTCCTTGTGATTCTTATTGACCTGGCCTTTAGGTATTGTTCACGAATGAATGTCTTTAGAGTTATGATAATGATTCTTGATTTTTGAATAAGATGTGTCACGTAGCAGCAATTAGCTATTAAAATAAAGTGTTTATTTATATATACATATATATATATATATATATATATATATATATATATATATATATATATATATATACATACAGTGTTACCCCTGGATGGTTGCTTTAATTCTTCAGAATCCTACCTGGAGGCCTAGCAATAGGATGCTAAAGTGAAACCGATCAATACATTTGTCTGGCAATTGACTCGCACTCATTGAGTCAGGACTTCTTGAACCAGCGACATTTGATCAATGGAACGCAGGAAAAGTCGAATTGATGGAATTAGAAAACTGGATTTCAGGGCCTTGTCCTAATTGTTCCATTCCAGGCTCCTTGTTGTTTTTAAATGGCAGAATTCAACAGAGTTAGAATGCATTATTCATCCTGATTAACTTGGGTGGGATGGCATTAGTGCACAATACTATTAACTGCAATTGCAAGGCTCTGCTATGGCTTACTGTGGTGATCGGCCACGGGGGTATACGGAAGAAAATAATTCATAGTCAACGTTTAAGTTAACCTATAATTTCCTCCTGAAAAACAGCTTGGTATTTAAATGCCTTACAACCAACCATCATCTTTAGCCAGATTTCAATTACCACTATCAAGGTAATTACATTGGTTGTATATAATGTATTGTAAAAATATGGAGTTCTCCCAATTTTCATTCCAGATTGTAAAAATTTCCACAGCATAAGTCTCAGTCAAGGAGACTGAGTAAGACTAAGATAATAACCGAATTGCATGGGATATTATCGGGTCAGGACTTACCGATTTTCAATCTTACAGAATAAACCTACAGCTGATTTCAATAATTGTCCCCTCTTGAAGCTCTCTGAAGTTGAAACAAAGCCGTTGGTATCAGATGCTACCATATCAAGTCCATCTTCATGTATGCACCCGTTTACACACGGAACACATGAACTCGTTCAAATTGACATAGATATTCTTAAAACAGTGTTACGATCGGAAATCGGGATTACCTATCTTTGAAATCAAATAATCATTTTAATAGTTTGTAACATAAACGGGCTGTTTTCCCTTTAACCCCTCATGCCTATTCCTGGTCTAATATATAATTTGTAATAAATAAGACTAAACGAACACAGCCTCCACTGCCGCCCTGGCCAGATAATTGGCCTCAGGCTTTAAGAGTACTTGCTGACAGGTCCCCCCCATCCCCCCCCCCCTCCAGTCCCCCGTACCCACCTCCACCTCAACCTGATTTAGCTCCTTTAAGCGAGCGGCCGGCCCCGGCAGACATTATGATGTATGTGACCCTGTGCGTTACCTTCCTATAGGTTTGGCGGTGTGGAGTGTAGTCAGCCAGCAGAAAATTCCCCTAAGGGCACTAATAAATTAAAACATTACACAGTCAAGAAACAGATGTGTTATCTACACGCTCGCTTCACAGAAATTTGCAAATAACTTTTTTCACCGCTGGCTTTTTTGTTTACCTAGGCTTAGGTGTCAGATGGTTTCGGTTTGCAATGAAAGTTCATAAGGGCCCTGGACTTCTGAACGATGACAGAAAAGGTGAGAAGGGTGAGGAAATCCTGCATATTAATGGTCATCCATCTCAATAGTTCATTCTCTAGTTAGAGCTTTAGACATGTCATTTTGGGTACATCTTACTCAAGGAGGCCAGACAGGTAGACTGCGGAGGTTGGGGTTTGAACCCAGCACATTTCAGCAAGGAGTCGCAAAAAACACAACACCCAGACTATCCCCTTCCCAGCTGAGAGAAGAATGAAACGAAGAAAAAAGAAGTGAGTGAATTGAACATTCAAATATTCTCCAGTCAGCCATGAGCCGTCGAGTTCACTCCTCCACCCGCCCTGTCCGTCTTTGTGCTCGGACAGACAGATTAGGCCAGCAGACCCTAGCTGGGCCAGCCCAGATCCAGTGTCCACTTTCACAGTGCTTTCATGTGCAACAGTGAGCACACCCCCCCCCCCCCCCTTCCTTTAAGCCCCCAGAGCAGAGAGAATAATCTGTATGCTACGCCCAGCCTGCTGCTGCTCAGCCTCGACTCACTTCAGCCGGCTCAACAAAACACCACGCCACCAGGGGGGGCGGGGGCGTGCGGGGGAGGGGGAGGGGGGTGGGGTAGAGCGGCTAGGTGCAACCCAACACCCCAAAGGACTTTCTTCTTCTCCTCGGCTGAGTAGGAGTGTTCTTGGTGCGCCGCAAACAAACAGCGGTGTGTTGGCCAACAAAGGTTCCCAGAGGAGGACGCCGGGGAAGAACCCGAGAACCCACCTCGTGCATTGACTGTTCTTCCTCCTCCCCCTCCCCCTCCTCTTCGTCCTCACCCACTCCCGACCTTCCCCCCTGCACTCTGGCTCTGAGGGGGTCGAAGGTCACCAAGGAGAAACCATTAGAGTAGTTATCCCCGACCTTGGGGTCCCCTGATAGTAATATGGGATGCCAGGAGATGGCTGACGTA
This sequence comes from Pollachius pollachius, assembly GCF_949987615.1. Lineage (NCBI taxonomy): Eukaryota > Metazoa > Chordata > Actinopteri > Gadiformes > Gadidae > Pollachius > Pollachius pollachius. Next base: position 33,450,001 of record NC_136936.1, read on the forward strand.
AGATATAGGTATTTGATGATCCATTTTAGCAATTCTTTTTTTTTTTTATAAGGCTCCATAGACGAACTGAGTGCCTGAAGAAGCATAGCATCGAGCAACCTACTGCTAGTTATTTTGAAGTAGAGCAATGCAATTACCAACAAATATTTATTCTACTTTTACCCCTGCTGAGAATAATGCATGGTATCCATGTGTACATAATCATATGTATACCTACATAATCATATGGTTACAAATGTAACGTTGGCTTCTTGATATTTCTACATGACTAAACAATGTAATTGATAGGGCAACATGGTATTTCCATTGTACTTATTGTAGGTGAACAGGGCAACCCTGTTGAAGTTGGTTGGAGTTGGTTAAACTGCGTTTTCTGTTCTTTTTTAAAACTAGGAAAAACTTTGATGATAATTGTGCCATCCTCGGTATGTCTACTAATGCCCTGACGGCCAGCTAAACTCTTTCCCAAAACTACAAGACCCTGCTGATGTATTTCTCACTCCCACAGGTTTATTGGAAGCACATGGGAAAAGGTGAAACTGCAACACACAAATAAAAAGGCAGAGAAACCCAATGTCATCCCACTGCAGACACAAATGGGTGTTCTCGTGTGGTGGGGGTTCTTGTTTACGCAGACTGGAACGCCCCCTTCTTCTTCTTTGCCGCCTTTCTTGCTGAACTGTATTAAAATGTCAAAGTATACAACTCCAACTTCTTAATCCGTAATCCGACTCTGTAACTACGGAGACCCCTTGAGCATTCAAAGTTCTCTGTCAGGATGTCAGATCCGCAATGCAATTCGCAGACCGATCAATCTTATATGTTGACTACAAACCATGTAAATAGTGTCGTAAACAAACTTCCAAAGCTTTTCAAATATTATTTGGTGTTTTATTGGTCTTTAATGTGCAAAGTAAACAATGTACAAAGTAAATAAGATGCAAAGTCAAACCGGAGAAGTGATTCCACAAATGATTTTGTTAGAGGACCAATCATAGCGCTTGCCGTCTCCGTTGCGTCGACGGATAGTTAAAAAATATTGGATGCGCAGGTAAGCTACGGAGAGGGTCTCCAACAGGCTCTCCAGCTACAGAGGGCATAGTATGCCTTGGGACTATGCTTCGCAGTATGCCTTGTGAAACCCAGTATGCCTTCGCAACACTTTGTGATTGGTCCATGAAACGCTACCAGGACCACTAATAGACCTCTGAATAATAAGTCCCGCCTCCGAGACTCCGGTTCCATCGGCCAAATGTCTATGGGAAATAACATGTTTTTTTTTACTGACCGTACATAACAAACTCTCTAGGTGGCGATGAAGTAAAAGCTGCTCACATTTTGACCTACACACATTTTCCATCTAGATTCCACTTGGGTTTTGGATTGTCGGTGCCGTAAGTAGTAAACGATTCTAAATGCTACTTTAACGGCACCAACAGTCCAAAACCCAAGTGGAATCTAGATGGAAAGAGTGTTTAGTTCAAAACGTTAGCAGCTTTTACTTCTTTGCCACCTCCAGAGTTTGTTATGTACGATCATTCAAAAACCCCATGTTGTTTCCCATAGACATATAACCGATGGAACCAGGAGCCTCGGAGGCGGGACTTTTTCTTCAGAGGTCTATGGGCGTTCTTGTGTCATGAAGGAAACGCCCAAGGCTGCAGCTGGACCCTTCTCGAGAAATCAGAAATCTCATTTGTACTCATCTCAAACAAATACGCAAGATTATTTACTTGTAAACAACATTCTTTCTGGTCATTACAACACTATTACCATCATCAAATGACCCACGTGTGACCTAACATGGCATTCGTAAATAGTACATTTGGACTATCTTGAGATTAAAACTTACAAACTTTACACTAAAGTATAAATAGTGATGAATACTTTCAAATAAAATCAAAATGCTAAGAATAGGTACCAACAATGCTTTTCAAAGCACAAGATGTTGACAGATTTAATTAAATTGTTCTGGAATTAACAGACTTCAACGAAACGCTGAACCAGCTAGATGTGAGTAAGTGTTTACTTCCTGGAGAGTCACGCGATAGGCTGATTAGAACCATGCTTCTTAAAGTTAACAGATCCTGAATACAAACACATAGAAAATGCATATTCCTGGAACACATTATAATTCTGTAATGTTGACTAAAGCATGTATTTTTCACCGGTAACATTAAACTTAATGCTTTTAACACATTTTCTTACTTATAACAAAACAATAATATTAATAATGTTAAAAGAGTATTGTATTTCTTCAACAGAGGAAAAGCCAGCAAACAGCCAGAGATTGTCAGAAAAGATTTATTGAGAAATTATACATCTTAGTAAGCTGATCGGAAAGCTAACATGAAAATGGTAAAAAAGAAAAATGAAAAAGAAACAGTCTGAGTTTTCTAAAAATGTTGTTTCCTTCCTGGTAAAATATAATAAAAACTATGGGGAATTTGCAGCATGCCTAATAATGTCTATGCATTTATTTATAGGTCGGCCAATCTTATTTTTTCTATATGTATTGTATCAATATCACTTCCTGTCAAAGGCATTTTGGCATTTTGCCAAAGTCAGTTTTTTAATGTTATTATTTATTTGACCCTATATTTAATATAAATACCGAGTCTCCCTCAGTCTTTCTTGGATTATTGAGTGGCTGTGGCCCAGTTTCATTTGGAGAGGGAGCATGGTGTGGTTTATTTAATCCAGACAGATTTATGGAGGTCTTAAGAGGCTCCTGGAAGAGAAAGACCCTGCATCGGGGCCCGCAGGCCACAGAGCGGCTCAAGAAGAAGAAACGTAAAAAGTAATAGCAAGTAAGGGATGGTCGGAGGAGGGGGTGAGGGACTCAGGGAAAGAAGAAAGAAAAGTTTTCCCTTTCTTTTTTATCTAAGGTTGGACTCCAGCTTGCACCCTTGTCAGTCACCCCTTGAGTTTTTTTTCTCTCCCTGGGCTGGTCTTACTGTTATATGGGAGAGGCAGAGGAAGCCCTTTGGCTATCTGTATTCTTTAAAAATACTCTGTCAACAAGGCTCTTTCTTCACGATTCTTTTACAAATCTTCCTCTTTCTCCTCACCGCCCCCACCTCCCCAACCACCTGCCCAGTGGCCCCCACATGCTTACCCATCCTCTTATTCTTGACAGGGGTGGAGGCCTATTCAGTTTAACCTTTCACAAAGGATTATGGAAAAAGAAGTGGGCATCTGTCAATGATGAAAGAAGTGCTTTTCGACAGAGAGGCAACAATGCTCTGGGAAGGAAATGAATGAGAAACGTTTTCAAACATCACACACACACGTTACAAACTTGATCTTGCCTGAACATAATCAAGCCAAAAAAAGGTGTACACTTTTTGAAAACCAAAAGCTATTAATGTGCCGGAAATAAAATGTTAATAGAGTGTAAAATATGTGATTACACCCATTAGACACATGTATGCCAACAACTCTACCAGGCAGAACCACCAGCAAACACACAGGGTGAACAGAATGACCGTGCGGGTCATTTGGGACGCAGTTTGATGACAGATCATTGGTGTCTGCTAACTCTTGGCTGTGTGTGCTGTTACAATAGCGCCGTGTTTGCCCATGTCACATGCTTGCTCGGCAGCCTATGGAAGCTAACAAAATCGTCTAATTCACTTGATGTCAGTGGCGATCAATCGCACGGACCTCTGGGGTGCACAGTACGAAAGCTGCCTTGGCATTAGGCGTCATTACGAGGCACGCTTGTGTATGTGCTCTTGTATGTGAGAGCGCATCCTTTCTTTTTAAATACATGAGTTTCTATGTTTCTTTTTGTCTGTGTGTCTGTGTGTATGTGTGAGTGTGTATGTGTCTTGTTATTTGTCCGTGCACGTGGGTGGGTGGGTTCCGCAGAGACATAGACTCCGAACCGAAGTAATTATTGTCATTAAGCCGTGTTATGAATATTTATGGCCAACATCTGCATGGCAAACATGGAACCAACGCAGAGGGGCGTGTGGTGTGGGAGCGGCGGTGAGCAGACCCATCCCTCATCCCCTACGAGGCTGTAAGCTATCTCAGCACCCAGGCCCGCCTGCTTACCGTGAACTCGCCAGCAGTACTTTGACAAGTCCCCCCCGCCCCCTCGATGGGGTCAAAGTTCAGATGAGCAAAGGTGAACTGGCGCCAGAAGGTTTCCAAGTTGTGGGGGTCATGGGTGTGAGGCGACAAGGTTTACGTTTCCCCCCAGTACTAAGGGGTTATACGTTAAGAGGGTGTTTAGTGTGGATGCAGCGGATGTAGCTTGGTACAAATTACGTTTTGCTGGTTTCTGGTGAGAAAGGGTCATAGGTTGAAGGTTGCTGGCCGTCGTGTAATGTATACCTGAACTCATAGGTTCACAATCTAACTGCTCTATACATACATCACTGAGGGTGGCTATGTGTGGAAGAACCATCCTCCGATTTGTTGCTTGTTAACTTTTTAATCTATGCTCTAATGCATAAATTAAACAATGAACTATCTAGAGAGATACCAGACTGAGCTATTGAGTGTTCATTAGCTGTAGATGTATTCAGTGCGTTGGGCACCAATAATGTGGCTTACTTTTTAGAATTCATTAGCAAGCCGCCACAACTGTCAAAAGAATTAATGGGGCAATTTCATCACAGAAGTTCTTGATATGACACATCTCCTAAAGTGTTAGGAAGCACACGTGTTGGAGATAATTGCTTTTGCCTCCAGCAAAGGCAAAGGAATAGACAAATCTTTACCAATGTGAAAAATAATTATGGTCAGTGCGATTGATGACTGAAATCTTCCGCGTCAACAGTGTTATTTAAATTACAATCAACAATGTTGGAATTAGCTGAGGATGAAGGCCTGAGGATTTGTTTGAGGGAAAATCATTAATTTTATGACAAAGTGCAAATACTAGATCTTTGGTCAAAAATAATATGTTATCAAACCCAAAGAGATTATCAGACTATGATGTGACCCTGGAAAAGTAGGAACAAGGAAGCCCTCACAAGTGTATGGAGGAGTTTTGACTCAAATCATCCAATAGATATTCATCGGATTGGGATCCTGTTACAGTTGCTGGCGTTTTCCTGTCTGCCATGGGGGATTGAGATCTGCCATTGTGTCTGACACCCAATAGTCTCTGTAGGGGGTTTCCTATACGCTCAGAAAGGGGCTTGATGAGGTATCGTGTTGTTTTTAATCGACGACTAGTGGAGGATAAGCCTGTCTGCCTGTCTGCTGCAAAGCAAACGTACACAATGAAGCTTGTGAGAGACAGTTTACACTTTGTATTTTTTATGAGTGCAGCTCCTGGGAAGTGTGTTTTGTGTGCGTTCATGTGTGGGTGGTCTTGTCCTGGCTGCCGTCACTAACTGCTCTTGGATGCAATTAAGATTATCTGTGTCTGCCAGAAGAGTTAATGGTGGAAAGGATTTATACGTTTTTGCTCTGATATTACCATTGACATTAATCGTATAACAATAACAGTAAGTAACATACATCAATAAATACATCCAAGGAATCCCTTTCATGTGCCTTGTTTCAATGATTCTTAATTCACACGTAGAGTGACACACAGCAGACACACACATACACACACAAAAAATGATCTCTCAACCACACACACACACAAACACACACACACACACACACACACACACTCACACACACACACACACACACACACACACACACACACACACACACACATACACACACACGCATATCTATCTAACTATCTATCTTTATATATAGATAGATAGACCGACACACAAACACAGACTCACATGCACGGCCATACATAGAGAAACACAGACAAAAGCACATACATCTGGTGGACAGCTTCGCGCAGCTCATCACAACTCAAGTGTGGAGGCAGTGGGTTCTTTTTCCTTCCCCTTTGACAACGGTTCCTTTCAAGTCATGCCAAATGTGGCTCATCTCATCCCTGTCCTCCAGTCCCCCCACCCTTCCACCTTTTGTCCGTGGCGGGGCCCCTGCTCTCTGCGTCTCTCGTAGGCACCTCCTGGGCCCCCCCTCGCCACGACCTCTCTGCCCACCTCGCTCCTCTTGTTGTCGGTGGCAGGAAGTACCATCCAGGGCCCTTATTATTCCAGCTGAGACCCGTGCAGGCCCTGCCATCAAGCTCTCACCCCCACTGTAGGCTTTGGCCCCCGATCAGGAAGAGAGAGATACATGGAGAGAGAGAGAGAGAGAGAGAGAGAGAGAGAGAGAGAGAGAGAGAGAGAGAGAGAGAGAGAGAGAGATGGAAGAGACGGAAAATAGAGAGAGGGACAGAGAGAGAGATTAAGCGAAAATGAGAGAGGGAATAATGGAGAGAGTGATGGAGAGAGAGAGAGAGAGAGAGAGAGGACACACACCTCCGTCTGTGCCAAATGTCTCTTTTTTCAGGCCCCGCAGGCCAAGTTTAAAAGAAAATAAACAGGGGGAAGTCGTTTCCCCGCAGCTCGCTATCGGGAGGGTAGACCTTAAAAATGGTGGATGACCCGACTCCACAGAGTTCTCCCCGACCCGGGCCCTGCTCCCCGCGCTCTGCAGGCCAGACGCGTCCGTCTGGGTGTCAGAAATGAGGTAAGAAGTTGCCCACCGGGGAATTGGCAGGTCAACCCGGGTTGGGACTGTTGTTCCAACAGACGCTGTGCCCATTTCCCCGTGCCTCTTGTGACCAGCCTTGACGCACACACGCTTCCTGGTTCAAACTCTCTCGCCCCCCCCCCCCTTGCTGGCGGTAGCCTGCCACGTTACTTGTGACTTTTTTTGTATATTGAAGTGCAGATTTAACACAGCACTTCTCATCATGCGCTCTGGGAAACAGCATTCGATCCGAGCGATGGCGACCCCCAAATTGGTGGGGATTTAGAAACTCCATTCGAGCAGAAAATTTCAGTCATGAAATGGGAGGATTCCACATGGCCATAAGTCACCCTGGCAGCTCGGCTAGCCAAAACACCTCGTTTGCCTTAGCAGTAATCATAAACTGTAATGATAGAGCACCCACATCAACAGAATCTGGTGGCCTTAGCCAAGTTCTGTGGGTTAGCCTCTTTTACCTCCATTACTTCTTTAAATTGCATACAGACAACTTTACACGTTCAACCATGCCCCGAGTGCAGTTTACGTCCATATCATTTATCGTGGCTGCGCCATAGTAAAAGCCTGTGGCGGGATGCACAATGTTTGTTTTATTAAACTGTGGGGAATACATATCTTCTTTAAATACGAGTGATAGAGCATTTTTCAGCATGGGTGATATCTGCACTACTCCTCGGTGACTTGGGAAGTATTAATTTTAACAACAATCCTTTTTTCATCTTTTATTTTAGACATTTTTGCTTTCTCTCATCTAAACCTGAAAAAATTATTTATTTTATTTACAGTATATATAAAACCAATGTTGTGTAAATGTATGTGTGTGTGTGTGTGTGTGTGTGTGTGTGTGTGTGTGTGTGTGTGTGTGTGTGTGTGTGCATGCATGTAATTGTATTAAGATATTCGGTCCGTGTCCGCCAAATGTGTGTGTGTGTGTGTGTGTGTGTGTGTGTGTGTGTGTGTGTATGCCTCCTGTGTCTGTGTGTGTGTGTGTGTGTGTGTGTGTGTTTATTCCTCCTGTGTCTGTGTATGTGTGTGTGTGTGTTTGTGTATGCCTGCCAAATGTGTGTTTGTGTGTGTGTGCGAGTGTGTCTGTGTGTGAGTGTGGGTGTTCTCTTTGGACAGGCCTTATACTCGCCGTGGCGTAGAAAAGCTTCCCCATCTAACTCGGCAGCTTAATCAAGTAATTTAATGCATTGTTAACCACATTAAAAGCAGCTTGTTCCACAATACCTCCTGTTAATGTACCGTCTAAAAGGGCTATGAGAGGTTACCGCAAAATTAGCCATTGACAGCGTGAGCGATTAGCCATGTCAGTATTACCTCCGTGTGTCACAGAAAAATAGTACAAACATATCCATCAGACCACTCCTTGTTCAGTAACAAACCGTCTGTTTGTGTCTTTTCTGCTGTTTTGGTTAGTTGCCACGACGACTTTCACCTGCGGATGAATCAACCTTGTCCGACCCCTCTTTATGCTCTCTCTCGCTCTCTCTCTCTCTCTCTCTCTCTCTCTCTCTCTCTGTCTCTCTGGGCTAATTATCAGCACTTTGGTAGAGAGAGGGATAGAAAGAGAGAGAGAGAGCTATAGAGAGAAAGAGACAGAGGTAGAGAGGGTGAGAGAGAGCGAGAGAGAGAGAGAGAGAGAGAGAGAGAGAGAGAGAGAGAGAGAGAGAGAGAGAGAGACTGAGAGAGAGGAAGGGGGAGTTTTTTTTCCAAATGAGCAGTTTACTAATTGTGTCGCTTTACTTTTTTTTTTCTCTTACCGCTTATATGAAAAGGGGTATTTAGCGAAATCGAGAACAGCTGCACCATTTACTTCCATCCATTTGTTTTGACTGTCACCACCGCCGCCATCTTGGCTTCAAGTCCGCTTCTCTTCCTCCACAGGATTTATATGGTTCACTGGTGGATAGAGATAGAGAAATACTTAGATAGATACATAGATACATAGAAGCAAAGTTTTATAGATAGCTACATAGAGAGAGATACATAGATAAATAGATGGATAGATATATAGATAGCCTACATATTTCAATAGTTAGATACAAAACAATATAGATATAGATGGATACATAGATAGATACAGATAGATAGAAAGACAGATTGACCACGTTGTTGACCTTTTGCAAGTCTACACAAGTATGGTCTATGTCTCTGATTGTGTGTGTCCAGTTACTAAGATACATTCCTTTAGAGAGATGGAGAGGGAAAGAGAAGGAAGGAGAGAGGGAATGTCTATGAGTGTGTGTGTGTGTGTGTGTATGTGTGTGTGTGTGTGTATGTGTGTGCGTGTCTGTGTGTGTGTGTGTGTGTGTGTGTGTGTGTGTGTGTGTGTGTGTGTGTGTGTGTGTGTGTGTGTGTGTGTGTGTGTGTGTGCGTGCGTGCGTGTGTGTGTGTGTGTGTGTGTGTGTGTGTGTGTGTTTGTGTGTGTGCTATTTTATTGAGGAAGAGAGATAGAGTGTGTACGTGGGCCTGTGTTTGTGATTGTTTATGCGTGTAGTAATGTTTAATAGTTTGACTCTAAGCTGCCCTCTAGTTTGGCACTGAGCTGGGGTGGAGCTATGAGCTAAAGACGTCTGGCTGCCTGTAGGTGGCGCGTGTGTGTGTGTGTGTGTGTGTGTGCGTGTGTGTGCGTGTGTGTGTGCGTGTGTGTGTGTGTGTGTGTGTGTGTGTTTGAATTATTAAAGTGCACAGGTGAAATCCACGTTAATAGTTTACCACCCTGTGCCGGTGTTCATATAGAGAAAGTAACCTGAAACAAACCCTGGGAAATAAAGGCAACAACCGCGGTGATATATCATCATTCAGCAGACCGGTCCCGCAGTCCCCATCACCGGGGCCCTCCAATGCCCAGAGCCCCGGATCAGGTGCCCAGACGCCGGCCCGGGGAGCTGCTTCACAACGCCGCTAGACCTCTAGCACAAATTGCTCTTCTACAAGAAACAAAAAACAATCACGTCCAAAAACATAAATATATCGTTTACTGGCGTTCACCCACAGCGCTGAGTGCAACCCGCGCAGCAAGCCGGGCGGCGGCCGAGGTCCCGCTGGATGGCTTTGTCTGAGTGGCTTGGAAGTGCGATCCTGGAGGGCCTCCTAACGTTAGCCAGCTCTGTGGCCTTTCAAATTGTTTGTGTTCCATTAAATATTCAGGGCCCTGTTCATTACTAAAGTCCCCGATACCAACTCTTTAGATCCCTATATATTTATATATATATATATATATATATATATATATATATATATATGTATTTATATATTGTGAAGACGTACTGAGTGGTGATGTTGTTTTTTAAAGAGGCTCTAGAACTGCGCTATGAAATGGGGAAAGGCAGAGTGTGGGCAGGCGAAGCAGAGAGAGAGAATGAGCGAGCAAGCAACAAGGGACGGAGAAAGGAACATGAGGAGCAGGAGTAGAGAGGCATGGAATTATGAATAAGACCTGCATGGGAATATGACAGGTCAAGGGACGAGGAGAGAGAGAGGGAGAGAGAGAGAGAGAGAGAGAGAGAGAGAGAGAGAGAGAGAATATTACTATTTAAATATTCTCCTAAATCAAAGCCAATCTCTTGAGCTAACATTGGCTGTGCTAACTGTTTGTTGTCGGGTTACATTGTGTTATATGATTCCACTTCCATAAAAATAAGAATTCTCTCCAGCAAGCAGTTTAAGAAGTGCTTGGTTCAATTCCAAATTTCCACAGTCTACCTGTAGCCTTCAAAAAATCCTTCAAGCTCCTTAATGAGATGCATTTTCAATTCACAGTCAGTCACTTTGGATAAAAGTGTCTGTGAAATAAAAAATGAGCAAATAAACTGTGTGATGAAATATGTGATATCACCTGTGTTTATTCAATTATGATCTAATTAGTGTTTGGTTACTCGTTAAATTATGCATGCGGTTGATTAGGCGATACATTTACTGATGGGAAGAGATAACAAAAATTAAGAAAGAGAGTGAGAGGCAGACAATGAAAAAAGAAGATTAGGGGGAAGAACCCTTCATTATTTCAACAGAGAGAAACAAAGAAAATCAGGAACAAAAAAAATAAATAAAGAGTTGAAGGCAGCATCTAGCTTTGGTCATAACAGAATAACAAAGCTGTATCCCTGAGCATGTGAGATTGAATACTGTGTGTGAGTATGTGCATTTAATTGGCAGCGGTTTTATTCGACAAGGTTCATTTGCCACTCTATCCAAAATCTTAAGAAGTTCTTATTAAAGCTACCCTCGTATCGCTGGGAAAAACACTTAAGAAAAAATAATTTATCATTATGTAAAGACATACTTTCATTAACTACAGTCATTTGCTATACAAACATAACATACTTACCATCTGGGAACTTCTCTAAGTTTGCAATAAAAATAAACAATACCTCTACTGTGTATTGTGTGGTTGAAGCCGGCTCTTCTGACCTTGTCTATATTACTGAACCACACATCAAAACAAAACCAAGTTTAAACTGCTCTGTCCGACAGTCATTCTCTAAGGTAACCTTCAGCGCGTGGTCATTTAGTACGAATGTAATTTGGGCATGAAGGGGGGTTGAATTCCCCCCACTGCCTAATATTCATTAAGAGTTGACCAACAATTAATTAATATTCACCCAGGGGCTCATTTTCTAATTAGCGCCCGGATTTAGAACCTTCGCCTGCACGTAGAAAAAAAAGAAATCAATAGCTGGCCAATCACAGACAAAGAGCTGAAAGCACGGACGACCTTTACGGGAAAAAAAAAAGAAAGTGTGGATGTTTACCTCCGAGAACGCTATTTACAACAACTCATTTCAAAGTTGTTTTCCTATTTTAAGGGATGATGTCATTACGCTAAGGCTGGCCGTGCTTCTGCTTTCGCATCAGATCCAACACCAAACTTTTACACACACACACACACACACACACACACACCCACACACACACACACACACACAAGTCCCACACCCATCTTGCTGCCCTTGAACCATAATAGCAGTGGCTCCTTCCCCAAGGCAGAATCCACCATAACTCACCAAAACCCCTGATCACCATATCAGCCTCTAAAGGTACACTCAACCACAAGGACAATGAGCGGTTTTGCTTCTCTCTTATTTCAATTAGCATATATCTTCCATCTGTAGATGGGGGTTGGGGGGGTGGATGTTGTGGTCCCTGGGAAAGGATGAGGAGTTGTGGGACGGCGTCACGGCGCAGTAACATGAGACCCATTTACGGGCCCCCTGCCCTGATGTTGGGGCCGTGGCTGATGGATAAAGATATCATGGTGCTCTGTGGCAGGCGCGTGTGGCGTTGGTGGTGTGCATGCAAGCCTTTTTTTATGTTTTTATCAGGGCGGTGGGCAAAATAGGACGATAGTATGTGAAAACTGAGTTCTGGTCGTAAATGACAGGGCCACTGTGTCACTGTCTCTTTGGCACCAGTCTCACAGGCTCAATAACCCAAAGGGAGAATAAATAGAGAAAGATAGACACAGGGAGAGAGGGAGAGAGATAAATAAAGTGAGAAAGGGTAAGAGAGACAGACGCAGTAAGCGACAGAGAGAGTGAGAGGGAAGAATAGACAATAAGAGTTTGAGAGGGAGAGATCAAGACACAAGAAAGAGAGAGATAGAGAGAGATAGACAGTTAGAGAGGGAAGGAAAGAGAAATAGAGTCCACAAGAGAGATGGAGAGAGAGGGAGACACAGTCTGAGAGAGAGAGAAAGATGGGACAGCTCCCTTTTTTTTCTCCCTCACTCCATTTCATCCCCGCTCTCTGCTGACTGATTGCGGGCCACAGAGGTTATCAATCTCTGACAGGTCGTTCTCTGCAGATCCTCACCTGGCGCATGGCATTTTTGGAGGTTCATTTTAAAAATGAAAATGACTCGGGTTTGGCGTGAGAGCGTGACAATTGAAGGGAGCAAAGGAAAAAAAGAAAATGAAAATAGGAGGAGGTGGTGGGTTTCAGGGTTCAGCAGGTGAACTGCATGATGGGAGGGTTTGAAGGCTGTCGTAGTTATGTCTGCATTTTAACAATGTTTACCGGCATGTTAATGGACAACAATCTGAACCGCAATGAGCAATATTCAGGGATGGAAGGGGCAGAGAGAGACAGAGAGGGAGAGATGGAGAGAGGGAGGGACAAGACAGGGAGAAAGAAAACAACTTTTAATTGAACTCTCTTCTTTATTAGCTGCACAGGACGTGAGTAAACAGCAGGGTGAGAGCGACGGTGATAGCATAAGGCCGCTAAACGCCTCTGTGCTAACAGGCAGCCGCGCCTCCACATCATTTGCATTAATTAGTAGTCAGGAGGTGCACACACACACACACGCACACGCACACACACACACACACACACACACACACACACACACACACACACACACACACACACACACACACACACACATACACACACACACACACACACACACAGACACACACACACACACACATACACAGACACACACACACATGCACTTTTGAAATAAGCTAAAAAGCCATGGCAACAATGTGTCTGAGAATGAAAGATAGAGTTCAGAACGTGCTGAGATCATTGTGTTTGTTTAGAATGTTTGCTATTAGGTGGCGTACTATTTGCAGGAACAGGAACATGTGCAATATAGCTACAGGTTAGCTACTGTCGTGGATAAAACCCACAGTCTAACACTCAATCAAATTACAAGAGGTCGAGAAGGACTAGGTTCGAATGATCAAGGCTTTATTGTCACCGCAGAGAGTAACAACATCACCTTAGTTGGTTTGCAAAGAACTCTCGAACAGCCTCGGAGCTCCACGTTATACCCTAATTGTGTGGCCTCCCCAAGATGTCCTTGGCAAATCACAATGCTCTAAGCTACGGGCCCGCCGCGTTCCCCATTAGAATTTATGTCCCGCCCACGATGTCTAAAATCCATTTCATACAGTTATTCAAGCATTACGTACAGAAGGGTTACATATTAAACATTAGTTAAATGAAGTTACATATTATACATTAGTTATATGAAGTGAGGTCTTTCATTAAAATCCATTCATCGCCTTGTTTATTAACCTGATCTTAAATCACCATGACGTACCACATTGGTTTAAGAGATGAGCCCTGTGAAAGCAATATTCATTTAAACAATAAAATATGCATTTGTAAGGGGTAACTATGCCACTTTATTTGTCTGTGGCATATACAGTCATAATCCTAAAGCTGGTACTGTCTGATTTTAACCAGGGTATGGATTAGTTATCTTAACTCTAACTTGGAGCCTGCTGAATATACATTCTAAAACCAGACGAGAAACCATAGGACGGCATTTCCTCTCACTGTGACGTGAGCAAGCCGTCTTTGAGGGTCCACTTATACGTAAATGAGGGACATGTAAATGTCCCTCGCAATGCAAATACTTGTTGACCAAGGAAAGCCAGGTAATATCAAGCATTTAACATTTGGCTCCATTGTAACTATATTTATCATATATTCTTGTATAATTCATGCTTTCAGTTAACCTTACTTATACTTGTATCTCAGTGAACTGAGAGATAGACTGATGTCATTGGCTGCAGAGGGATGTCTGTCTGATCCTCTGAGCTGTTGAATAACAATCGAACAAGGTCTGGATCCTGTCCCCCCCACCCTGCTGGTGCATTTCTTTCCACTAATATATATCAACATTTGTCAAGTATACTTTTAAACCATCATTATTTTCTACCCCACTACATGCTATAAGAGTTGTTAGAAAAGTGCTATCCAAACTATATGCTACTGTTTAATGCCAATAGTAGTAGTACTGTTTACTGCTAATACTTCTATATGAGTGCAGATTTTTCACAAAAAGTAAAATTATAAAGACAAACAATCCATCAAATAACTGATGTTATTCACATATTTTATAGTCCATTTCTGGGATGAAACATGGAACAATTTAAATAGTGCATGTAGTTATGGGTGCCAGACGACAACCAGAGTGTTGTGATCTGTAGTTTTCCATCATCTGACAAAACTTGAGATAAATTGTTTGGTCAAAATTTACTATGCAATACAATATAAATAATACTATATTTCTGACTCTCTGAGTGGGTTCTAATTTCCTAATTTAGGCCTAAACTCCTAATTTAGGCCTAATGACTTTTACGCTCATCTCTGCCTGAGCCCATTTGCAGCTCCCCAAGACTGGGGCTCTGCGATTTGAATCTGGGCAACCTATGACTGCCTCTTGTTATAATTTAAGGGAGAAAACAACCTGAGTAAAACAGTGCTATTGCTAAAGGTCTACCTTTGTCCGTCTGTTTTCTTCTGTTTTTGTATATACTTATCTACATAGCCCCAGAGAAGAGAAATCTCAACATCTAATATATACATATATGCCTACGCATTATATACATAGCTAGCTACTGCTAGCATTGGCACCATCTCAAGGCCATCCGGCAGGAATCTTCTCTATGCTTTCTGGAGTATATGTCTTTTTGGTATGTTCGCTACCTTTTCCTCCTGTTGAAAGATATGTCTCTCGAAGGAGAGCTTTCTGATCTACGAGAAAGACACAGTAGTAAGAGCAACAGGAGTCCATGCTTACCTGGGGCTTACCTGGGGCTTACTTGCGGTGGCATGTGGCTTAGGAGTTAGGGTTAGTAACCGGAATGTTGCTAGTTCAATCACGGCTCCTCCTAGCTGATTGTCGAGGTGTCACTGAGCAAGACGCCTCACCCTCACTGCTCCCGACCAGCTGGCTGTCGCCCTGAATGGTTGACCCCGCCGTTGGTGTTGGAATGCGTGCATGAATGGGTGAATGTTGGCAATGGCAATATTTTAATATGCTTTGAGTGGCCACTGGTTAGAAAAGCGTTAAATGAATGAATTTCATTTACCATTTACCTGGATTGATGCAGAGGCAGAACTCCAACGTTGTGACAAAATGCGTACACAATACAGGTCGCTAGTATAACAATCCGATTTACAATGACTATCGCTAAACAACAGTCAGATCATATGTTATTAGTGAATGTATGCTGACGATATTATCTCACAATGTTTTTAGTAAATGGCTACTGATAGTGACCTGGTAACTGAACCAAACAAACCAAAGCGGCTACCCGTAAGTAGTGACAGCGCCATCACACAAGGGTGTCAGAATCTGAAAGAGAGAGACCTGATGTTATATTAATGATGACAGTGTGAGAATGAGTGAGTGTGTCTATCTGTGTGTGTGCGTATGTGTGTGTGTGTGTGTGTGTGTGTGTGTGTGTGTGTTTGCGTTCATGTATGTGTGGTGCATTTGTGTATGTGTGTGTTTGTGTGTACAGATTTAGTGGGGAGATGTTGATGAACATGAACAATCGAATGAGGGAAGATGTGAATGTGGCTGACAGCGCTGCTTACGTTACATGAGATTGGATTTGAAGCTCCGCTCACGCATTACATCAAACAGCAGCCGAGTCATGCCTCGCATTGTTGGAATGGGTCTGAACATTGTTATAAAAATCACGTCAGAAGTCATAGAGAGTGTGTGTGTGGAGCCTGGCTTAGCCCAACTTGACACTGCGATTATGGAGGACTTCAAGGTGGATGGAGAGAGTTTGGGGAGAGAGAGAGGGATAGAGAGACAAGAAGTGATATAAAACATTCCATATGATTTACTCTTCTGACTCCTGTGACAAATATAGAGCCCTTTCCCCCGTAAACCGGTGACTTTTATTGCTTCAGTTTTTTACTATTGCACCCCTCACTGCCAGTCTTCTCCTTTCATCTTTTATTTTCCTCCACATCTCTCTTTCCTGTTCCCCCCTCCTTCTCTCCCTCTCTCTTTTTCTCTTGCTCCATGCCTCGCTCCCGTCCAGACCTCGTCTTCCCTCCCCCCTTGCCTCCCCCTACCCGCTCCCGCCTTCTCGTAGGGCCTCCCCTCTTGTGGCTGTTTCACTGTTATGATTGTATCTTCATCACCAACATTGGGATGTGTGTGTGTCTGTGTGAGTGCGTGTGCGTGTGCATGCAAAACGTGTGTGTGTGTGTGTGTGTGTGTGTGCGTGCGTGTGTGTGTGTGTGTGTGTCTGTGTGTGTGTGCATGCGTATGTGCGGGTGTGTGTGCGTGCCTACATCTGTGTGTGTGTGTGTGTGTGTGTGTTTGACTGTTTTTTGTCTGGTAAATCTCTTTTTTGGACCAGTAATCAGTGCCAGGAGATGAAGTTTATCTGCCGGTAGGGTTTGACCCCACTGTTTTCCACCGTCCATGCACACACACACACACACACACACACACACACACACACACACACACACACATACACAATGTCACAAACACACACGCTGACACACACCCACACACACATACTGGGAATTGACTTCCTATGCAGGCTCTTATCAGCCTAAACCACAACCCTGGACCGGCTTGCACCGCCCCCACTTGACCGACCTCACTGCACCAACAGACCCGAGCTGACGCCACAGGAGGGATGTCTCCAAAGGGTTATCCCTCACCGTAGTTTGATCTGAGAAGAGGATGAAAACGGAAAGGTAAGGTTGCATTGTTTATTTTTCTGTCGTCACTAAAAATGTTTTACTTCATTTATTTCCCACAGTGCAGGTGGCGAATTTCTCGTGCTCCTCCAACATTCATGGTGTGATAATCATCCAGCTCAGCGCTTATCCCTCAGAGATAATGGAATAACATCAGCAAAACCCACGCAACTACAAAACATCCATTCTCAGAGGTGCGCTTGTTTTCCCTACAGGAGAGGAGAGGAGGGAAGGTGGCGTGTGGCGTGCCAACCTGGTCTTGTTTTGAATTGGAGGCCTTGTGTGTTCATGCTTCTCGCTCTTAAAACCACAGAACAAGAAGGAGAAAAAAAAAAAGCAAATTTAAACAACAATTACGAGCCCAGATGATTTGGACTAAACCGGATCCGATTGTTTGGGCAGTTTGAAATGCACAAATGCACATAGATGTTCCGATCCCCGGACGTACACACACACAAACACACACACTAAAAGGACGTTTTCAATACCTCCCAGAAAAACAGTTGCGTATTATATTCTGGTCGGTTGGGATAAACACGAATCAGTGG
>NC_136936.1:33472624-33487624 GCF_949987615.1 Pollachius pollachius
GGAGAAACATAAGCTCGCTAGGGTGATCCCCCTCCCCTTTTCAAAGGGGAAACGACCTCTCACCCTTCCTCTGTTGCAAGAGAGCTTGTTGGACAAGCCCCACCTTAATTGTCATCCTGAAAAAGATATGGGAATGTTGTTTTCTTCTCAATTTTTTTTTACATTGGTAGCATTTCAGTTGGTTCCAGTTTTCGCTTCCACTGAGAGCGCCCCTGTTAAGCTTCATCATCATCATCATCATCATCATCATCATCATCATCATCATCATCATCACCCCCACCATTTTAAACTCCATCCTCATTGTCGTCATCATCATTATCATCATGAACACCATCTTCATCACCATCATCATTACCATCACCATCACCTTCATCATCATCATCATCATCATCATCATCATCATCATCATCATCATCATCATCATAACCATCATCAACTTCGTGACTATGTTTCTCCCCATGACAAGGCTTTGCATTGCGGAATAATTTATTGTATGCAGTGTGTTTTGTCTGGCAACCGGCCTCCCGAGCATCAGGCTTTGGAACGCCAGTGTTTATGTGAATTTCCGGTGCTTTTGGCAATAACCAGACTCCATGCTGATTTTAATGGTCTGAGGCCGGACTGGCCCGGTTCACCTCCCAAACTCTCAAACACAAGAGGGGCCATTGTTTCCCAGCACTCGTCATTCAGTGATGACAGAGAGAGGCAGAGAGAGACAGAGACAGAGAGAGAGAGTGAAAGGAAGAGGAGGAGTAGAAAGTTAGGGTTGAAGTTATGAGGGAGCCATAGAAAAGCGCGCACAGGGGAAAGGTGTTGTGTTCACCAGCGTACGGTGTACTGTAAACGTGCACGTTTTAACGAGGGCACTTCCACTCCTGCTGTTAATTTAGACTTGCTTCAGGCAGCTGCTGCTGCGGGAAGAGCCTCCAAAAAAAAACGAACGTTAAATAACACTACAACTATCATCAATTTCTGGTGTAAAATGAAACAAAATTAGATCCCTAACTATGCTATTTTGGTGGGAATAAAATCCTGGCGATAACGGTTACAAGGCTTTCTAATGGACATTATGTTTGTGTAGCCTTGGAACCAACGGCCAATGCCCCCGTGAAATTAAACCAATATAACACAATGAAACGTCTCTCCTTGGCAGCTGTGTTTCTCTATTACCTAGAGCCGCCATTGTAGGACTTAACAAAGAAGAAACTGTGGGAGTTAAGGGTTTGTATTGCTTGCTTTAATTCATTTCGCACCACAGGTAATGGTATTGATATTACACTGTAAAGAAGCGGCAGATCCTGTGACCAAAACCATAACGTCAAGTTAATCCCTCTAACGTTTGGCAATCTCGTTCCCGGGACTTTTCATCTCCCCTCCATCTCACGACCGAACGCCTGGGACAGGGTGCTCTAAATGAGCATTCTTTGCAAGAGAAAAGGCGGGACTTCAGGGGCAGCAATATCCATTCCAATACCCTGTGTTTCCTGGCGAGATAGGAGAAAAATGGAGGGACTACCGACAGAGGGGTATCCATCTTCCATGTTTCTGGATATTGCTTTCTCAAATTCTTTGTGAAAAGCTCAAATTTATTCTCCTTGTCATTGATGTTGTTGATGTTGTGTTCTTACTTTTCTCCCCCATGGGACTGTTCACTGTTCACACAATTCATAGGCGTAAAGAGTGCATAAATGGCATTGCGGTACATCGGGATAAGGCTACATGATCCTCTCTCACCCTGCTCATTCGGTGTAAAGCGAGCAGTATGTTTTGAGCACAGAGAGGATGGATTTGAACGCAGAGGGTGGTGGTGGGTGGAGGTTGAGGGGGAGAAGCACACACCATAGCATGTGTTCAGAAACGATTGATTAGAGGGAGCAGAACCTTGCGAGGGCTGCTCTCCACCGCCTTGGAGTTAATGATGTCACTCCATTTCCCCTTGCTCCCGCAGCCGCCGGGAGCACAAAGTTAACATGTGGATTTCCCCGTTCAAAAACAGACAAACAAACACCAAAAAGCCTTCCTTCTGGATTGTGTTACCACGGAGATCTGATGGAGGAGAAGTGATGTAGGGAGAGGAGGAGGAGGGGGCTGCACAATGCCAGCACTCAGCTTTAATTGGACGGAAGGTGGCTGTACAAGCGCCATAAATAACTACAGTCAGTAGTGAGTGATTGCGTGTGTTTGCGTTTGTGTGTGTGTGTGTGTGTGTGTGTGTGTGTGTGTGTGTGTGTGTGTGTGTGTGTGTGTGTGTGTGTGTGTGTGTTGCTGTGCACGTGGGGTTGAACCTTGAGTCTTTTTTCATTTTTACCATGCCGCCCTACTTGAGAGCGTCTAAGCACCACTGAAAGCGGCGGAAGGCCATCAGAGGAGAGACATAAATAATCGTCCGGCTAACTGATTTGTCCACGGTCGTAAACGCGACATTAGAGCGCTAATATACGGGTCAGCACCGCCGTGATTTAGAACCTTCTGGGGGGAAGAAAGAGGGAAAGCAAAACCAGGCCGCTGCGTTTTTGTTGTTCTTGTTGTTGTTCTTTTTTCCTTCACTCTCCACTCACACGTTGACCGTTGAACCAGAACCCCAAACTAGTCCTCCCCCTGCCAGAATGGCGGCACACTGTTTTTGCTTTCTTCTTGCTCAGATGATGGTGGTGGCCCGTGAGCTACGGCTGGCCGTCGTTCACAGATTAACGGGGGGGTCAGACCTTGAAGGAGTTTGGCAGTGTCGCGCCCCACCCCCCCTCACCCCCAACCCACCGGGCTTGAGCTTCAAAGATTGAAATGACTGCAGATCAAGATTTAATGGAGAGTGTGAAGCCTTTTAATTTGTTTCCAGGCCAGCATAGAGACCGCTCATCAATCAGACCTGGACGCCACAGAGAGGCGTCCTCCATTACTCTTGCTATTAACTGTCCCCACGAAGAATAACAAACGCACGACTGGAGGGGGTGAATACGTAGAGAGAGTAAGAGAGAGAGAGGGAGACGATTGCATACCTATGAACACCCAGACTAATAAATCTGCTGAATACGTAGATGTAAATAGAGAAAGATGCATCCTAGTTGATTTCTTTTATTCTGATTAAGATTAAGAGACGAAGGTACGTTGCCAGTGTACACAATGGAAACATACTCTTGGGGATCTCAGAACCTTTGAATTATTAAATCCTGGTCAAACTTGTAACTTATTACCAACTTAATTATTTTTTCAGTATTTTTTCAATATGGATTGCAATAGTTGGGAGGGGATATTGGATATGGTACAGTAAGATAGTTTTCTTGAAAGGAAATGAAGGAATGTTTTGAGCAACTTATTTTGCTCAGAAACTCCTATACTTCTCCTATAACTCCTATATTTACTAATACGAGATGTGATTTACCAGATGCTTTTCTAATACTATTAACAGTAAATTCCCATGCATATCAGGGGTTGGTAGGGGTCAGGCCTTGTTTCTAGTTGTGTCTTGTATCAACTATGTATTACTCTCATTTGAACCATTTGAACCTCATTTTTACCATGTTCTCTGTGTTGTAAGTCGCTTTGTTTTTCACTCTCATCTATTAGCCCTGAGATATCTTGAAGTTTATTCTCTGTGACCGTTCTAAAGCGGTTGAAAATAACTTACCAGACACTTCACGACAGAGTCAAGACCAGTGATCTTTATATTTGCTTGAAGTATTTGAAAAACTTTGAATGCGAGTGACACTGCCTTGTGTCACATTGATTGTCAAGCTTGCCACACTTCAAGAAACTATCCTCAACCAAGAACTAGGCCACATCAGATGAGAGCTAGAAGGCATAACAGGCATCTTGTTCAAATTGACACATAGAAAGGCAAGAAATTAACTGTAAAATGTGACCTTAATTGACATTAGTGTCATGGATGGGGTCCTATATCGTGTCCCTTATTCAGTTGAGCTATAATGTGTCTTATCTATGTTATAAGTACTGTTAGTCTCAGCTAAATCTGATGAGGAACACCTTTCTGCCTGGTCTCCTGGTCTTCAGGGGATAGAGTGATAGATGTTGTTCTTTATTAGTAGGACAAAGCCATGTGTTTTTGTGTTTGAGAACGGCGTACAACTGCCAGCTTTGTTCTATTATAGAAAGCCAAAATCTCAGAAACAAATGCAAACATCAGCCAGTCAGCCTCTAACTCAGAGAATCAAGGGCTTGATAAATAAAAGGAGCAGGGCCTTGAACCGCGATATAAGCTGTCTTTGTGAATATTCCTGCTTCTTTCAACTGAAATGCATCACATCCAGGGTGATTATCTGTCAAACAAGCCCTGAACACCAACACACAATCACACACACACATGCGTGCACACACGTGCACACACATACACACACAAACACATGCATGCACGCAGGCACGTACACACACGCACACACACACACAGACTCATACACCGACACACACCGACAAACACTGTCTCACACACACACACACACACACACACACACACACACACACACACACAAACACACACACACACACACACACACACACATACACGCCTCATCACATGCATGCAAGCAAGCACACAAACACACACACATCTACACACACAGACACTATCACTGTTACAGTAGTTATTATATTGCCATAACAACTGCAGTAATCCATGGTTCATCAACTTGACACAAATTCAGACAGGAAAACCATATGTCTCTGCTGAAGGAAAGAGACAGTGGAGCAAAAACACAACACACAAGCAAAAAAGAAAAATCATTCAAACTAAGTGACTTCTCGTGATAGGCATAAATTGGATGATTCGTCTAATTCATCACTTTAAAAACTCTAAAACCAGCCGACCAAACTTCTCCTTGTCTCCTTTTCCCTTCTCGTGAGAATGTCCAGGCACATAGCGCTCTGTCATCGCCTCCGCCATTTCCCTCCATCTCCCTCTCTCCCCTTCTCCCTCGGAGCTGGCCCTAATTGCCTCTTTCTCCTTGGATGCGTGTAGCTTTGGAAAAGGTGTCTGTCTATTTCCAGAAGAGGGCGGGGCCGGCGCCCGCCAGGCCATCTGTCTCCTGGACACCTGGAGGAAGGGATCTGCCGTGTCTTGGGTCGGCCGTTAGATGGAAAAAAAAAGAGGGGGGGAATCATTAAGACATTAGACTAACAAATGTCTGGCCGT
This sequence comes from Pollachius pollachius, assembly GCF_949987615.1. Lineage (NCBI taxonomy): Eukaryota > Metazoa > Chordata > Actinopteri > Gadiformes > Gadidae > Pollachius > Pollachius pollachius. The sequence continues at coordinate 33,477,768 of NC_136936.1, forward strand.
GTTTGACTCTCCATCACCCGGAGAGTGTCACCTGGGCGATCACCTCTCTCCAAGGTGATGAATCTCCCCCAGAGGGGAGGGCTGTGTAGGGGGGGCTCCGGTGGTGATGGCCTTGGAGGTGTGGCTGGGGGAGGAAAAGGGGTCCCATTTGGCTAAATTAGACAATCAAAGAACCAGCTATTAGTATAAAAAGGGTCTCTGCGGGCTTTGCTGATGTTCACGTCTGTTAACTGGATACCCACTCTGTGGATCTGTGTTCTGTCTTTTTTCTTGCACCCACACGTATACATATGCATGAACAAACGTTGCCTGATGCACAGAAGCAGGCAACCAAGAAAATACCAATCCAAGAAAATACACAGACATGCATATACACAAGCCCACACATCCATGCTAACACTGTTGCACTACACAAAACTATACACACCATCCAGCATCCTCTGGCCCGGTTCTACCTCTGTCCAAACTACTCTTGAGATCCAAAATAAATACACACTTAGCCATTATACCACTCGCACACAGGTAAATGCACACACACACACACACACACACACGCACGCACGCACACACACACACACACACACACACACACACACACACACACACACACACACACACACACACACACACACACACACACACACACACACACACACACAAACACAGGGGTGCACCAAGGTCAAGGCAGGTTCTGAGTGGACATGATGAATGTGTGTGGATGTCTGGTCCTGGACAAACACAGTCGGCTGGGCTCACATGGTGCAGCTTCCTCCTGAAAAATACGTCTGGTGCACCAACAGCTGAAGGAAGTGGATTGGAGCTGTCGAACATCCTCTCTCTTTCTCTCTCTCTCTCTCTCTCTCTCTCCTTTTCTCTCTCTCTCTCTCTCTCTCTCTCTCTCTCTCTCTCTCTCTCTCTCTCTCTCTCTCTCTCTCTCTCTTGCCCTCTGTCAAGCTCTCTCTTTATTGCTCTCCCTCTTCATTTCTCTCTCTCTCTCTTGCTCCAATTATTCTCTCTTGATTTCTCTTTATTTGTCTCTCCCTCGCTCACTCTCCCTTGTGCTCTCTCTCTTTCTCTTTATCTCTGTCTTTATTTCTCTCTCTAAATTCTTCATTCTTGCTCTCTCTCTTTATTTCTGTATCTCTCTCTCTTTATTTCCATATTTCTCTCTCTTTATTTTTTTTTCTCTCTGTCTCAGCAAACACTCTCCCTCCGACACATACATTCCTCTCGCTCTCGGAAATCTCTCTTTCTCACACGCACACAGACTCTCACACACACGCTCTCACACAGACACACTTTCACATATAGCTTTTTTTCTCTCTCTCTCTCTCTCAAACACATACATCCTCTCTCTCGCTCTCTCTCTAGCACATCGAGCACACTTCTTATTCTCCCTCTCATATCTCCCTCTCATAGCCGTCTTCCTCTCATATCTCTCAGTGTGTGTGAGGGTGTGTGCCTACGTATAATATGCAATATATATACTCACAGAGCCACACACAAGCTCATCATTCTCACATGATAACACACACTCACACACACACAAACAGACACCCACATATACACATACAAACACACACATACACACACACAAACACACACACTGACACACACATACTGACACACACATATATCATTGGTGTTAGCCCATAAAGATAAGAGCAAGAAACTAAGTCAGATGGGAAAGCACATCCATAAAACAGTCATACACGCATCGGTATAACCCTCACTGAGACACACACACACACAAACACACACACACACACGCACACACACACACTACACACACACACGCACGCACGCACGCACGCACACACACACACACACACACACACACAAACACTCAACCAGAACCTATGACCCTCACTCCCCACGCAAGGTCAGCTGCCCTGTCTTTTCCTTGATGAACGAAGGTGTGTGTGATGGAGAGTTTGTGAGTGTGTCTGTGGGTGTGTGTGTGTGTGTGTATCTGTGTGTGTTAGCCACCGGTGGGCCCCAGCCCCCCCACCCCCCTCTCCGGGCCGCTCATGCTGTCGTGAAGGCAAATAAATACGTTGTCTGCCTCCGTCCATTTCCCCCTGCCTCGCGCTACTCCCAGGGTGTGTAAATAAATAGCTTAGCGTCTACGGCCTCTTAAAGTTTGACATTGCCACACATTGAGTTGGATCAGAGCCTGCGGGTGCGGGCGGAGGGTGTGTGTGAGTGTGTGTGTGTGTGTGTGTGTGTGTGTGTGTGGGGGGTGGGGGGTGGGTGCGTGTGTATGTGTGTGTGTGTGTGTGTGGGCAGGCTGCCTGTATTTGGAGGTTGAATTTGTGTGTGTGTGTGAGTGTGTGTGTGTGTGTGTGTGTGTGTGTGTGAAGGGGGGATGGTGTGTGTGTATGTGTAGATGTGTAGATGTGTGTGTTTGGTGTGTTTGTATGTAGGTTGGAGGGTGTAATGCCTGTGTGTCTGTGTGTGGGTATGTCTCTGTGTGTGCGTGTAGAGGTGTGTGAGTGTGTATGTGGGTAGTGGGAAGTGTGAGTGTGTGTGTATGTGTGTGCATGGGTGGGTGTGTGCTTGTTTCTCATAGGTTCTGGGGGTGGTGAAGGGGGACAAGAGGTGGGGAGGGTATGTTTAAGTGATATTGAGCTAAGTAATAGAGTGGGTGGTAGGGAGGGATCTCATCTGTTCCTTATTGTTATTATCATGTTCCACTCTGTGCAGGTAACAGCAACAAAACCGGAATTAATTGATGCATGACCATCAGGGATGGAGCATATCTGTCTTCACTTATTTATCTCTAGAATCAGGTTCCCATTGCCTTTGTCCACCGTCCAAAATGTGGAGCTATTTGCTGTTGCTTTCATCTTCGTTTTCATCTTGACTCTGACTCAGACTTCAATGGCATCCAATCGATTTGGTTGACAGCTATCTGCTGATAAGTGCCGCTGATATTATATTGTATGCCTATTGGGCCTGGCATGGAGAGAGAGAGAGAGAGAGAGAGAGAGAGAGAGAGAGAGAGAGAGAGGATAGAGAGAGAGAGAGACAGACAGACAGACAGAGAGAGAGAGAGAGAGACAGAGACAGACAGACAGACAGACAGACAGACAGACAGACAGACAGACAGACAGACAGACAGACAGACAGAGAGTCAGACAAATATATCAAAAGATAGAACAATAAAAGCCTGGAGGAGATGTGTGTGTTTGTGTGTTTGTATATAGAGGTATGTGCTTCTATGTGTAGGGGGAATGGTGTGTGTGTCTGTGATTGTGTGTTTGTGCATGTGACTGTGGGTACATGTGTGTGTCTCTGAGAGATATAAAGAGTTAGCATTTCTTTTTGTATTTTCTGCTTTTATACTGTATCCTTCTGCGTGTGTAACCTTATGTTACTATGTAAACAGTGGTCCTCTGTTATGCCATGTGTATGCCTCTGTATGTTTATGCGTGTCTGTTATACTTTACAGTCGTTTCACTTTTTTTTGTTTCCACACCATTGAGTTATGTGTTCATGTATGCTCATTCTTATGTAGTTTTGTGCATAATGGTTTATACTTGTGTGAACACGTCCTTATGCGTGTATATAGTGTACAGTAAACATGCCTTCATGTGTATCTGTGTGCATTTGTGTGCCTGCAAGCATGTATGAATCCATGTGTGTGTCTGTGTGTGTGTGTGTGTGTGTGTGCGTGCTTATGCCTGTAAACGTAAAATAAATGTTTCCATACAGTACGCGTGATAGACCTGGTGAGATATATGAACGCTTGTCACACTGAGAAAGGTAGAGTCTCCATTGGGCCAGACAGTGACCTTCAGTGTGGGGGCCAAAGCACTTCCAGATGTCTGCCAACACCAGCACTGAAGCTGCCCCCATAGCGCTGGTAGGGGGAGGGGGAGGGTGGAGGAGAGGGTTGATTGAGGTTGAAGTGGGTGGTGGAGGTGGATGGAGGAGGAGGTGGGTTGAGGTGGAGGTGTTTGGAGGAGGAAGGGGTGGGTGGAGGAGGAGGTGTGTGGAAAAGGAGGTGGTGGAGGAGGAGGTGGAGGGGGGTGGAGGTTGATAGAGGAGGAGGTGGGTGGAGAAAGAGGTGGGTGGATGTAGGAGGTGGGTGGAGAAGGAGGTGGGCGGAGGTTGATGGAGGAGGAGGTGGGTGGAGGTGGAGGTGGGTGGAGGTTGATGGAGGTGGAGGTTGGTGAAGGTGGGGGGAGGAGGAGGTTGATGGAGGAGGAGGTGGGTGGAGGTGGAGGTGGGTGGAGGTTGATGGAGGTGGAGGTGGGTGAAGGTGGGGGGAGGAGGAGGGGGGTGGGCGGTAGTGATGAAGGTGCGGGAGGGGGTGAGGGTGTACAGCACACAGTCAGAGAGGGGAATAGATTTAGCTTGCAAGTCAACTGACGAGGTAAGTCCTACAAATCTTAAGCTCAGAGAGGTGGGGAGAGAGAGAGAGGGATGCATTAATCAGAGAGAAAAAGATAGAGAGAGAGACAGCGTGAGAGAGAGAGCGAGAGAGAGAGAGAGAGAGAGAGAGAGAGAGAGAGAGAGAGAGAGAGAGAGAGAGAGAGAGAGAGAGAGGGGAGGGGAGAGAAGACACAGAGGGCGCCTGTGTGTGACTGTGGGTGTGTACAAGAGTATGGTCATGCATTGGCGTGCATGCACATAGGGTTAGATGTAAGTGAAAAATGGAGAGAGAGAAACATTAGGGCAGGGCGGATTAGATTTTGGTGCCCAGAAGAAAATCATTTGCCATTTGATTGCTCCCCCATCCCCCCCCAGTGTGCCTGCTCAGAGAAAGACCCTGTATCAATCAATGCCTGTCGCTTTTATGTTCATTTTTATATCATCATTCTGCCTTTCTGCTGCTCTCATTTTTGTTGAAGGATTAGCCAAACATTGTCTGGGTAGCGGTGACTTCGGGGTGATGTGACTAATCTATATGAAGATCGCTGGCTTAAAAAGTTGCAGAATTGAACTTGCCGTTCTGGAAAAGGAGAATTGTCTCAGGGTATAGTTTTCCCTTGGCTGGCAGGGTCCCTCCATGCCAGATGAAGGGGAAATATGATTCCCTAAGCAGTTAAATGTTATGTATTAACTGTCAAAAGCTATTTCACTGTGCTCCAGACAGTGGAATGCTTTGTGTTGTGTTTCACCACTGAATGGTAAGGGATTGTATTTGTTTTTACAGATGCAGGTTGGCTGCACAGGGCTTATTTAAACCCTTGCATTCCCACCGCAATCGATATCACAATGACTTTCCCCGACAGAAAATGACAACTCCACTCAACCAACTTTTACCAATGTTTCCCTCTTTTAAGTTGTTGCATCCTATTTTTTGTTCTTGTCAATCCAAACGGAGAGTAAAGACATCTGGATGACGATAACTTTGTAATGGAGAAGTGGAGGGTGGAGGAGCACCCGGTGTGTGGAGGCTCCTGGAGATGCCCTAGGGGTCATGCCAGAGAGCTTCTGGCCCCCTGCTGACATAACGTGAAGTCACACACTGTTTTACATTCCCCTTTGACATCGCTGGAAATGAAGATTATCACACGATATTCCCAGAGACCCCTCTCCGGCTCCTGACAGGTGAAAAACCCCAGCGCCCCTAGAAGTGATCTCATTACGCAGACACACACACGGTCACACACACACACCAAAATACACATACACACCGAAATACACGTGCACACATCCAGAGGTGGAATGAAGACGGGCCAGATGGACTAAGCGCTCTGCTGTCAAAGGCCAACATCATTTCAATGTTAATCCGATCTTTCCCGTTCACAGTCTGTTTTGGCACTTTAAAGAAAAGGAGGAAAAAGACGGGGAGAAACCAAGAGCCAAACCCGAGCCCCTGTTATTCAGAGCATCGTGAGGTTGGTGTGCCTCAGGGCTGTCTCCTAGGGCGTCAACTGTTCCTTGTTCCAACTCAATTGCAGCTGCCGAAGATCCCCCTTCTGTCTGCTACACTGTCTGAATCAGGAATAATGAACACTGAGCGGAGCATCTGAAGTTGGGCACAGAGGGAGATTGCAACAAGATAGATATAAACCCACCATTACTATCACTATTAAGTCATCAAGCAGGCCCTTTTGTCCAAAGCAACATTCATGTACATTAATGAAAATGAAGGTGTGATGTGGATCTGGCTCAAGGAGGCCTACATGTAGACAGTCTTTGACGTTGGGGTTTGACACTGGTCATTTTTCGTTTGGACAACCACTAGACTTTCCTTCTCCGACTTAGCTGCAAGAAGAGCAATAGTTCATACAAAGACATTTCAACTCTATCTATTGATAAAATACATTCACGGCAAGCATATGCCGTCAAGGATACCCGTGTATCAGTGTTCTGAATCCAAACGAAAGAATCCACTCAGCAGCATATGTTCGTAGATGTGCCACAGACAGCAAACGCAGTGTTTGGATAGGATCCCAGGGAACGACCCCCGTCAGATCCTGTGAGTCTGCATGACACCGTCCTATGTATGCTGGACGGTGTCACATCAAAAGAGTAGCCACACAGCCTTGAAAAAATGTATGCGAACCAGATCATCTCTTAACACCCCAGCATTAGAGTGACCCTGCCTCACACAAAGCTTCACAACACATATGCTTTCTAAGATGTGCATGTGTTTGTGTGTGTGTGTGTGTGTGTGTGTGTGTGTGTGTGTGTGTGTGTGTTTTTTGTGTGTGTGTGTGTGTGTGTGTGTGTGTGTGTGTGTGTGTGTGTGTGTGTGTGTGTGTGTGTGTGTGTGTGTGTGTGTGTGTGTGTATCTGATAATCTGATGCGTCAAGCTAGGTCAGCCATGCAAGTAGCATCAGGCGGGCGGTTGCCGTCAGTATGTATATGTATCAGCAGTTTCACCGGGGCTCCTTAACGGGAGATGTAGGGTACTGCTCCGGTTGAACATTCTCACCTCGGAGAGACCAGTCTGATGAGGGAATTAAATTTTCACCTCACAAAGCGCAACACTAACATGCTCTCTCAACCTTCCCCCATGCAGATTCAGTGCAAATAGCCTGGCTTGAATTTTGTCCAATTTCCGCTTCATGCCAATTGTATATTATGGCGAAATGATGTGACTATTACTGCCGATGAATGCTATAGGCTAACTCTCACTGGAGCCAATTTCACCCCTGCTTATCTCGCAAACCCCAAATCCTCAGCCACCGAATAAAAGCACCTTATTTTTAATATGTGCAAACAACATCATCATTAGAGCTGCATCTCTCGGGAACTCTTGTTGCTTTTGGTATATGTAATGGAAGTGTTTGAACAGAATGAAAACAAAGAATCCCTTCTGGAAGTTCAAAAAAAAATTATAGAAAATAATACCACAAACTAAACCATGATTATCAATACCGAAATTTTACAAAAAACTAAAAAGTTCATATTAGTGGGTATTTCCATGAACCGTATACAGTGTATTAACAGAAAAACGTTTCCCCTGATCTAAATAATTGCATCTGTATATACAAATTGGTTTCAAATGTAACAAAAGCATCACCAGCAGTCAATTGGTTTGAAAGAAAATCTTTTGTTATCCCAAAATATGAACTGTAGTTGATCATGCCTGCATGTATCCATTAGCAACAGAGACAAGACGACCTTTACCCTTTTCCTCATCCCCCTCTATCTTTGTATCAAAACATGTACATCTACACCTCATCACCACGGATCAAACAACAACCCCCACCCACACCAGCACCATCCTAGAGTAAACCCTTTACGAAGCAGCACTCCACCCTCAGATCCAGACTGCAGACGTCATAGTAAGACAGGTTAATGAGAGCCGTCACCGTGCTCAGACCTGCCAGGAGGCTTCGTAGCGGGTCATCCGTTGGAACGCCAAGCAGGAACAAAGGGGGCACGCCACTACATAAGTAGTAGCTGAGTAGCTGTCAGCAAACGTGGACCCCGGTAATGCTTGACGACAGCAGGGCCGTAACACTTGAGCACCACAGGAGTGTTGGCACAACAGTAAGCCTGAGTATCGCGGCATCACAAAGATTTGGCGGACTAGAGAGTCTTTATGGCCGGAATTGACAAAGTCATCACTCTGGAAGATTTCTACATGTGAAAGGCAGGGGGGTGAAGCGGGCTGGGGGGTACAGTAAGTGTTCTTTATAATCGGTAAACCACTCCGAGAAACGTGTCTAGAATAAACGACAAGACTGCAACCTTACTTTAAACCCTACACCAGTAGCGAGAAGTGATGGTGCTGCAGCGCTTAACGTTTGTATCGGATCCTTTTTTGTACGCTTTTAATGTCTCGGACACACAAGTCTCCTAAATATATAAAATATGTGAAAGTGAATAGAAAGTGACAGCATCGCCTGTCACATCACCTTCAGGCACGCAGCTCTCATCATTTAAACACCAGTCTTAGATAATATATTCAGGGCAACTACAGGGCCCTAAGATCCCTCGCCACATCTTAAATCGTGGGCTCAACCTGAGTGTGATATTATTTAACGCTCTAAAAGTACTCCACGTTGAATCTCCATGTTCTATGCTGGAGAACATTGTGTACCAACAATTAACCGTTATTCTTGTCATCCACAGCGGCTGCTAGTAACAACCCCTGAAGCCTTACTTCAAACCTATCAGGCGCAGAGAAAACACCCAGTTTTCCCTTCCTTACTGTTAGCTCTGTCTGTCTCTAACTCTCTCCCGGTATCTCTCTTGTTCTCTCTGTCTTTCTCTCTCTCTCTTTCTCTTTCTCGCCCTAGGTGTGTTCAGGTGCACAATAGTGGTGACAGCAACCACAGCATGTGGTGGTTCTTGGCAAGGCTCAGAGTAAGACGAGCCTCAGTTGAGTGCTTTGCGATTAAAGCTAGTTATCCCTTATTAAACATGATTAATGCATCAGACTCTCAAAGATGAGGCGGGATGTGATGTGGTTTGATTCAGCGGGGAGAATATGCTGCGATTAGGTCTTATATGAGACGTGTGGAAGTCGGGCAGCTGCTTATAGTGAACACCAACTATTAAATAAAAAGTCTCCCCGTTGGCATAAATCTAAGATAAACATTCCAGACTGGATATTCAAGCTCTCGAAATCAGGAGGAATATGAAGATTATAACATAAAACAACATCTAACTTTTGCTAGTAACGACGCCAAAGCAAGTAATATTAACCTTTCCTGCTTCGTATCCATGTGGACCCTGATGAAGAACATTCACGGGCCTTGTTATTTCTGCTCGTTCAGACGTTGTTGGACGGTGTAGTGTGGAGGTTTATGGCCCATAGTGGCTTTTTGCCAAGTGTTGCTCACTTGTTTCACCACTGTGATTGACAAAAGTAGGAGCAGGAAAGGTCCTGTGTTGAACACGACTTGGTGAGCACCAGTCAATCGAGGACTCGTCTGCTCAGTATTGACCCTGTGTCCGCTGTGCTCAGCTCAAGTCCTGCAGTCCACATTAAGTGTAATGGAAGGTTAATGCTTCTCCCAAACAGTGACACTGTTCCCAATCTTTACCAGGCTAATGATCCATAGCCTCTGTGCTCTTTCTCGATCTGTGTCTCTCTTTGTCTCTCTATATATCATGTACTCTCTTTTATACCCATTCCAAGTGTCAATTACCTCCAATGTGGAGGTAATGAAAACAGCTTGTCCAAATAGCATCGCAGCAAGCATTTTTGCATAAATTGTTTCGAATTGTCCCATGGAGACAAAAGCACACAGAGTGGACTTCAAGCACACACACACACACACACACACACACACACAGACACACACACACACACACACACACAAATCCCACTTTAAGACGGTTCAACATACTTGAAACTGTTCTGCCTGGTCTGTGTCAAATTAAAGAATTATTTAACCCATTTGTGCCGGCTGCTGCGCGGCCGGCACAAATGGGTTAAG
>NC_136936.1:33492624-33510124 GCF_949987615.1 Pollachius pollachius
GCCATTGATTCCAGCCAGGAGATGTGTACACGTTTGAAACGGCCTCATACCGAGGCATAGCAATTTAAGATATATATTTTTACCTCCATTCTCACTGCGTTTTTATTACATTACACACCCCACAGAATAGGTCTGCTATCATCTTTGTTTGACAGATAACAATTTGCACAACTGATTATTGGATTGTTTTAGATCCTAAATTATAGCATGTTGCCTCCTTCGTCAAATTGCTTCCTTCAATCAAGTGCACATTCTTCACAGCAGCGGTCTGTTTGTGTGTTTGTCTGTGTGTGTGTGTGTGTGTGTGTGTGTGTGTGTGTGTGTGTGTGTGTGTGTGTGTGTGTGTGTGTGTGTGTGTGTGTGTGTGTGTGTGTGTGTTCGTGTGCGTTTGGGAGTCTGTAAGCCGTCTGGACATTGTATACTATCCTCATTTTCCAGTATTACGACACAAGTACCTGCGGTAAAAATGAAAAATGATAAAAAAGAATAAACGTCTGGGTTCTTGGCTGTTTCTTTAGTGTATTAAAGCGTTATATGGGCCTGGCTGATATTTCCCAATGGGGAGATTGGTCAGCCTGACCTCTGTGAAAGCTTCCGTTTCTGTCACCAGTAGCCTGACTGAAATAAATTGGCTTTGGTCTCTGTGGAGAGCTTTGTGTTCGCAGCGAACCTGGGGCCTTGCTGGTAGAGCTGCAGTCTCGCTGGGGAGATAGTGTGTGTGTGTGTGTGTGTGTGTGTGCGTGTGTGTCTGTGTGTGTGTGTATGTTTGTGTGTATGTATAACCCTGACCTTAGTAAAAGGCGTAAAATGACCCCACTGACTCTTACTGCAGTTATGTGTGAACGGGAGAGTGTGTGATTGTGTGTGTGTGTGTGTGTGTGTGTGTGTGTGTGTGTGTGTGTGTGTGTGTGTGTGTGTGTGCGTGTGCGTGTGTGTGTGTGCGTTTGTGTGTGTTTGTGTGTGTGTGAGTGTGTGTGAGTGTGTGAGTGTGTGTGTGTGTGTGTGTGTGTGTGTGTGTGTGTGTGTGTGTGTGTGTGTGTGTGTGTGTGTGTGTGTGACCTTGAAATGTCATTGTGGCATTGCCACAGTACAGAGGGTGTTTTTGTGCAGGAAGCATAACTTGCGACCGTACTTGTGAACAAACTGTAACCGCACACACCTGACCTGGGCTCACTCACTCATGTGCCGTGCCACCACCAAGTTTTTTACGTCTGAATACAAACCTGAAACGCATCAAAGCTATTTTTGTGTGGATCCACTTTTTTGGGTGGTGGTTTCGGAGTGAATTTAATATTTCATGATATTCTCTTTGAGGACCTCTCTGTGATCTTTCACAGTTAAACTGGACTCTCGGATCCATGTTAACTGGAAATGATCCTCATGGACTACACACACCATTGAGAGAGAAAAAAGAAAAGAATCCAAGGATGTTTACGATGGTCTGTTTCAGAAGCATCATTCAAAAGCAACATTATAAACATCTTAGGGAAGTGTGCTCAGTTTTAAACGATGCTTGATGGTACGCATAATATCCAGGCATGCAAGCTGTATTAATCTAGCTAAGCATGAGCAGCGAATGGTTCCTAAATGCACCAGACATTTACGCATAAGTATTGAATAAAATGCTAAATATGCCACCTGAATACTTCGAGAGCTTTGAGTAAAAAACACAAGACTAACACAGATGGAGAACTGATAGAACTTCACTGTCATTCTTCCCTTTCTTCCGACATGTTGGCTTTCCTTTTTGGTTCTGTGTCGTTTCTTTTGTGTGTGTGCGTGTGCGTGTGTTTCTGTGCGTGGGGAGTCGAGATGCACTGAGGTACAAACACAACGGATGCCAGCCGTATAGACGTTCACAGTTCTGCGACTGGAATGTAAATGAGCCCGGGTGCGCCTCACCTTATCCTCCCACCCCCTCCCCCCTTCCATCTGGCTCACGTCTGGGAGAAGCAGAAGAAGAAGAAGAAGAAGAAGAAGACAGCGGAGAAAAAAATGGAACGAAAGCACAAAGTTGCGATCAGTGAGGGAATCACTGATTCCTCTGGAGTCCATTTAAAGACCCTGTGTTTTATTATTTTTTATATCCTCTTCAAGTTTGATACCTCCACCGTTTACTGTTTCCTTTACGAGGTTGTAAGGATTTCCCTTTTGTAGAGCGCATGAGAATGGTTCCCCCCGTTTTCATGAAAAACATGGTGAACAATGATGTCCCTTGTCAGCTACGACCCCTGGATCTGCTGCTCACAAAGAAAATACGTCATATTGAGACGTTGGTGGGAATCTTGTGATAATATGGCATTCATTCACACATCTGCCGGAAGATGAATGCAGCAACTCCACGGTCACTGATTTCAACACTATTTCTTCTTGTGTGTGTGTGGAGTTCACGTTAATATATCCATGCAATATGTACCCGGCTCACGTAAACTCAGGTTCATTGGTGCAGCTATTAATAACCCGCATAAGACGAGTACCCTCCAGTGGTTCGTCCAGGTGGTGGGAGAGCCAGCCGTCGAGCCTTAAGGTCACAGCTGTACATTGCCAACAAACCTATAGGTCATAGCCTAGTGGATTGAGGGAAATCACAGCATTCATTCACCATGGAAACACGAGGATTGGGTGGCGAAGGACTAATCATTGCCACTGGACACATTGTATTAAAATAAAAAATAAAAATAAATAAATAAACAGCGACTTTGTTACAGAGCATGTATTTCAACGGAAACGGGTTGAGGGGAGCATTACCACCGGGCCGGGGCTCTCAAATGTAGGGCAGAGAACATGAAAATCCCAGGCTTTGGGCTTAATTTCCTTCTGCAGTCAGTGATTCCAAAAAATGGAGCGCCACATGGCGGCAATGAAAAACAGTCAGAGCTAAGTGATGAAACCCAACAAGATCCAGAGATTCAAATATTCAAAGGAAACCAAGTATGAGTAAGTCGAATCATTCTTTCATTACAAGCAGCCCCCTATTCATCACAAAGTCGCCTAATCCGATTCTGTCTCTTGTAATGCCGCCGCCGCCTGCTCTTCCCACGTCCTCCCCCTCCAAACACATTCCTCTTCCTAACTTCCTGCTTTGAACCCTACCACTTTCTCTTTTTTACCGTACTGCTCAGTGTTTTATTTTCAAATGTGCAGCATAATCGTATTTCTGTACATGGACATACGTACGTAAGACTCTCATGGCCCAGGTCAAGGGTCATCTCTACACACCTACACAACGTAGTGATGAGAAATGATGCTGGTGAAATTTCACAAATCAGACTCTTTTTATTCTTCTGTAGCTCCTCCTACTTAAAACACAAATTTGTCAAACTTCCTTTTAAACGTAAAACCCTAACCCCACTTCTAGTTAAAACCCCAAACATATATTTAACTTGTGCCTCCTCAGCGTTAAGAAAATCCCATTAGTTCCCAACTTCCTGTTAAAACAGCCATATCATTCTCATGTTGGATCATTGTGTATTTCCATCTCTGTTACATAGTCCATCATCCGATGTCAACACGCCACGCCCACCAACCCCCCCCCCCGGCCCACCCTGTGGAGCCCGGGCACACCCCGTAGCTGAATCACTTCTTCCAAGGTCACACCCACCAGCTCCGCTCCCATAATTACCAGGGAGAGCAATTAGTTCCCCCAGCCTGAGTATGCGATGGTCCTGGGCACACCTGTAGCCTGTCACCCGGGCCCCGCTCAGGAAGATGGAGGGGCCAGGTGGGCAGGAGCCCACTTGGAATGAGGTAAGCCTAGCAGTGTGTGTGTGTGTGTGTGTGTGTGTGTATGTGTGTGTGTGTGTGTGTGTGTGTGTGTGTGTGTGTGTGTGTGTGTGTGTGTGTGTGTGTGTGTGTGTGTATGTGTGGGTGTGTGTGTGTGTGTGTGTGTGTGTGTGTGTGTGTGTGTGTGTGTCTATTTTATATCACTTTGTGTTTGTGGGTGTGTATGTTAGGGATACCGAGTGCGTTTCTTGTGTGTGTCAATTCCGTTGGTCTGTGTCTGTTTTTGTGTTGACCTAAGTGCAAAGACTTCTTAGATTCGTTTTTGGAATCATGTGTATGCATGTGTCTTTTTGTAAGTGAATATGTGTATATGTGCATGCGTGTATGTGTGGGTGCTTGCGTGTGTGTGTGTGTCTGTGTGTGCATGTGACAACACGTGTTTGAGTGCTTGCATGTGTCTGTGTTTGCATCATCTGTGCATGTGTGTCTCAGCTTGTGTTTGTCTCTGTGCATGTGTGTGTATGTGTGCGTGTTTGCTAATGTGCCTGTGTGGGCCAGTACAGGAACATTAGTGTGAAACTTAATGACGTCTCTTTCTTCTCCACAGACAGCATCACAATGTCAACGGAGGAGTAAAATCATTAGCCTTCACGCAGTTAATGAAAGTCAAAGATTAAGTCGGCCATTCTTAAGAGAGCGCCATTATTCAGAACTCTCTTTCAGCGTCATTAATAAACTCCCTCTTCCTTAAAAAAAGAAGAGAGAGAGAAAGAATCTATTGGCCTCCTGTGGATATTCTTGGCTTGTAATCCTTTACCAGCTCCTATACAGAAGATATATTTAGTGTACCTATAGACTGTGTTTTTCCATGTGCACAGGAAAAGATTGCATGGAACAAGGCAGCTTGCATCAACACACACACACACACACACACACACACACACACACACACACACACACAGAAATATGCCCAGAAAACAAGCAGCTATGCACACACAAAATGTACAGCAGTAGAATGTCGGTCGACACAAGAGAGTTCCTCTTCTACACCAAACACGTGGCGACGTGTGTGTGTGTGTGTGTGTGTGTGTGTGTGTATATAGTCATGCTGACTCGTGTTGAATGTCCCCCCCCAAGCTCTCCCACTCCCACTCCCTCTGTCTCCTCCCCCGAGCCCCAACCATACGGCTGGTCCCAGAATTGGGCCGTAATACACCTGTCACTCCCCCGTACTCAAGGGAGTCGGCGCAATATGTTGACCTCAGCATCTTCCTCCTTTTCCCTCCCTCCCTCCCTCCCCCTCTCACTCCCTCTCCCCCTCCGTTGCCGCCGTCCCCTTCAGCCCGCTCCTCCTCACCTGCAGGGTTTGCTTGTGTTGGTGGTTCACCTACAGAGGAGGGACGGAGAGAGGGAGATGGAGGAGACAGGAGGCACGGCTGTGTGCCCCCCTCCCCCGCCCCCCACTCTGCCCTCCCGCCCCACCCTCGGGTCACCTTACTAGGCCAGGGACGAGGCAGGCAGTGCATTACACCCCCCCCCCCCCCCACACACACACACACACCATCAAAACAACCACCACCTCCACGTCGAGACAGACCCATAGTGCCTACGCAGACACACACACACACACACAAACACACACAAACAAAACAGGTGTCGCCGACTCCAGTCCTTTCAGCCGGCCCGTCTCATGCTCGTGTTCGCAGCAGGACCATCTGCGTGGTGTGCCCATCAGCAATAAAGTCCCTCATCCAGACACGCCTCCCCGTGCTAACGTCCCCCTTCCCTTCGTGCACGCTCCCTCCGTCTCCGCGCTCCGATGACCCTAATGACCCCGGGCCACACCTTGTTAAAGAGATGGGACTGCAGGGGCCAACATCCGGTAAACAAACTTTGCCTTGGAAACCGGAACAGGAGTGTGTTTTGGCAGCCGTTCACTGGGTCTTCTACCCACGACCTGGCGGAGGTCCGGCCAGGAGACAGACGGATGGCTCATCGATCGACGCCGTCTCTCTTTTGGCTGCGCGTCAACGTCAAGCCGGTAATGCTGTTGTGCTTGTGTGTATGTGTGTGTGTGTGTGTGTGTGTGTGTGTGTGTGCGTGTGTGTGTGTGCGTGTGTTTGTGTGTGTGTGTGTGTGTGTGTGTGTTTAAAGGGATTTGTAGAATGGCGGGTCAGGGACAAATCAGGTATACAAGCCCTCCTGAAAAACAGCTCTGGCTCTGTCGAGGACGTCTCCTTTCACGACCGCAGGGTGAGAGGGGAGAGTGGGGCGCAGTGTGGGAACGGGTCAGATCGGAGCGAACCAACTGTCCAACCAAGAGCTAGAAATCACTATCAGACATCGGCTAGGAGGAAACCCGTTCCTGCAACAGTGGTTCCCCGGCGAAGCAGTGGCCATTAAATATGCCAATAGTTTTCTAATCAACATCAAGCCGTTACACATTATGCCTATAGTTTAGTATTGATGTGAAATGGGAGGCATTTTATCTTCCCTTTCCCCCCCCCCTCAGGAAATAATGATCAATGGTGCGATGTAGGCGGGCACTCCTGCAATAGATTGCATCACTCTTTAATTATCTCCAGTGCAGATGGCTTTAACGAGGGGGAAGGCGCTTAATTGAGAGAGGAGGTGGAGGTGGTGGAGAGGGAAAGGGAGGAGAACCTCGGAGGCTTCTGGATGCTCTGTCGGACTGAGGCCAAGCCCTTGTCAATCGGCTGGCCGGTTTGTCACCCAACCCCGTAGTACAGCCCCTGAGTGTCAATAAAGTGTTCAAGGGGTGTGAGCAATAGTTGATCAACCCCATGTTCTTTTTGCTGGTATTTGCCAGACTCTTTTTCTATGGAGAAATGTTGTTTATGGTGTCATTTGACTTCAGTGACTGTAGTATACTGTGTTGCAGACTTATGTACAGACAAGCTGACCTATTTATTTGATCAAAATCTAGAAACTGTGCTTTTTGCAAAGGCAAACATTCGCAGCTGCATATGTCTTTCCAAACCTTTTTATTATTGCATTATCTTGTTTGAAGTTTAGAGCGTGACTGTGACAGAGAAAGTTGCCATAAAATGTTAGTAAACTGAGCAGACCCAGCACTACAACCATAATCATGGGGCTCTTTTCCTCCTTTGTATCAACAAAAAAGTACCACTTTATACATCCCTGTATACCTTCCTCCACTGTTAAGGTGCGTGCATATACAGAAACGTTAATGTAAAAAAGCCATTATCTTGCTCTGCTCTGAACAATAATTTAATTAAGCTTTGCCTACCGTTGGTTAATCAACACCTACTTACCGCAGGCATGCATTTTCACAGCTTCCATATTCTCCCCCTCAAATTCACGCTGTGACCAATTAATGCAGCCCTGTTTCCACTAAAAGACACTCAACCGCCAACTCTGTTTGCTAATCACGGGCCCGTGAATCTCACAGCGATGTCTTTAGCAGCGACAGCCCACGATGAACGTGATCGGCGAAAGGCATGATGTCATCAAATGGATGTATGTTTATCAGAGTGGTTTCAGAATTCTGGGATATTACATGGCAAAGAATATAAATTGCTGTGTATCAAAAAGCAAGATATTATGTACTTTATTCATCCCAGACAGGAATTGGGCCCATTCTTTCACATTATTAATACGGTTGTGGCATATACAATGACATCACATCATTCTGCTTTATTGATGGGCTTGAGGTTTGTTGAACACGTGAACAGTCTGTTATGTAGTCTGGGCAAGCCTCTATCAAAATGCTGTGTAACAAGAATGAGAAATTGATTTTACAGCCAGCGACATTTCCTTTTGCTGCTCTTACAACTAATGCTCCCCATCATAAGCCCCATACATCGTAGGTGCACGCTGAAACACGTATTTGGCACTTTCCCTCCAGCAGTGGAAAAGTTAGTACTTCCACATACCGATTAAAAACACTTTTTGCAAGCATCAGAAAGTGCATTTTTTTTTTTATTATTTGTACTTTCTACTCTCCTTCCTTACTAAGCTTGCAAGGGGAGCCTCGGACACTCCTTCATTGCTGAGGTGTCTGCGGTCACATGGCCGTGCACCTGGCTCGCATCTCGGCGGTGCGCTGTGTGTGGATGCAGCAGCAGCCGCCGCCGCAGCGGAGCGCTGGTGATGGGCGCCGGTTGGCTGGTCGGAGCAGCCAGCAGAGCGCTGGCGCAGCACAGTTTCGACTCCAGGCAGACGGGGACGTTGGTGGGAACGGCGGTGGGGAGGGAGGGGGTGCTGTCGAGCCAAGGCCTGTGGTATCTGCAGTAGCTCATCCGTTCACTAACATCTGCTCACCAGCCCCCCTCCTCCTCCTCCAACCCCCTCCAATGCTTCCTTCTCTTTGCTCCCTCTCTCGCTCCGTCTGTCTTCTTCTTCTTTTTCTTCCCTTTTTTCTTAGTCGTTGTCTTTTCCATATTGTCCCTGCTTTCCACCAACCCCCCCCCCCCCCCCCCCTCCCTTCTTCTTCCCCTTCCTCTTCCTCGCTCAGTTTCTCCTCTCGCGGCCCACGGCAGGCAGCGTCCGCGACAACAAAAGAACTGACATACATGGTTACGGGAGGATTTGAAAACTCAAGGAATCATCTGCTGACATCAAGAAACACACCACTCAGCAACACTGTCTCATTAAAACCACATATGCGCTCTATCTTCTTGCACGATTGCTATCTAGGAATGCATCCACTAAATCAAGGAAGCATGTACCCAGAAACCAGAAAGACTAAGAAAGAAAAATAACCGGTAAAATCATCAGATGAAAGCGGTTCATTGTCGCAACAACACAAACTGAATGAATCACTCTATTGTCTATAAATCAGACGTGCCAAAGCTGGTGCGTGTTAAAAGTGGAAATCAAGATTTGGATAAGAACAATAAAGAGCATAAATGGAGTCAAAAACAAAATCTTGTTTATGTTATCTTGAGGCATTTCCAAGTCAAGCAAAGGTATGTTCCTGGGACAAAGAGAATGAACATTGATCTTTAGTGTTTGATTTGTGATAATGGAGGTACTTTGCAATCAATAATATTTGGTGTTTGGAGGATCTAAAGGTTTATCAGGCTTGTGGACCCAATAATAAAAAACTTTTTTTTAAGGGAATAACAAGAGTCAAAAGTCAATTTCCATCTTGTGTTTTGTTCAAAGCTGCTGTACCGAAACAAAGAGTTGTCCAGCAAAACGCTAAGAATGCTGCAGGCATATCATCTCTCTGACATCTCCAAAATGAACCCTGGCCCAGATATTTTAACTATTTAACCGTACCGGTTTAATTTCACGCGAGGTACAGAAGAGGTTTGAATGCTCCCGGTTCCTATCAGGAACTATATTAAAGTCTATGCTACTGACCTTGAAGGGACTGGATACAAGATGGCCCTAATCCTCCTCCCCTCCATTAATTCCAGTGTGATTAATTCATCGCGGTAATCTTACCACGTAAGTTAACTGGGTGGCTCGAAGCCACACTAAAAGAATGACCTTGATTCGGGGTTGGACAAAGAAATCCATGTAAGAGCATATCAGGCATACGTAACAGGGAGAAGAACTGCAATAATGACTTCCTAATCTTGTGTGATTTAATACAACGATGGTTAGTGAATCCTGATGAACAATAGTGAGGCTTGATGCCAAATCTGTAGGGTGCTGGATCACCAATGTTCACAGCCTAACCTGTAGGCACACTTGAGCCTAGCCTATACATGCTCTTCAATTATAATGAATGAATATGAATTCACCCCAAGTCACTTCTGGTGAAAATTGTTTGTGTGCAGGACATGATACAAAGCATGAAGCTCTGGCCCATTTGTTTTCTTTCCCCAAGCCTAATCTCTCCCATCTCTAATCAATATCGTGATCGCCTGAAGACATTGCGGTTTTAAACGTTATCTTTGTTAGAATTAAACACCTTGATTCCAATCTAAACAAACCCAAGTGGTTGTAATAATAACTGAATTTATAAACACTATGTGTCTATGATTATTTTTGAACTAAATTGTGGACCTCTGAGGCTAGTATTGAGAAGGCTGAGCCAGCTGCTACGGGGAACAAAATGGCTGCCAGGTAAATTGTACCTATCGGCTGGTCTGCAACCCCATCTCTCAAAGTCTCCTCTAATCCCTTTATCTTGGAGATTGTATTCACTGCAGCGGCAACTAAGATACCATCCTCATTCAGCCAGAGAGTGTCAGGAAGAAAGAGGGGGTTTATTTGGTTTATTAATTTATTTATTCATTTGGTGTTGATAACAAACTTTCCACTTATGTGTTGAAGTAGGAGTTACATCCGTCCCTGAGAGAGGATTACCTTTGTCTGAACGCAGCGTTTCATCTCTGGATATGACTATGGGAATGCTCTCTCTCTGCTCTCTCTCTCTCACTCCCTCTGCTCTCTCTCTCTCTCTCTCTCTCTCTCTCTCTCTCTCTCTCTCTCTCTCTCTCTCTCTCTCTCTCTCTCTTCTCTCTCTCTGCTCTCTCTCTCTCTCTCTATCTGCTCTGCCTCTACCTCTCTCTTTCTGTCTCTCTCTTCCTCTCTCTCTCTCTCTCTCTTTCTCTCTCTCAGAAGCATCCCTCTTTCATTCACACACACACACACACACACACACACACACACACACACACACACACACACACACACACACACACAGACACACACACACACACACACACACAGACAGAAACTAAGAGTTCACTCATTCCGTCCATACCCTCCTCCTTTCTTGCATACCTTCACACACACACACACACACACAGACACACACACACACACACACACACACACACACACACACACACACACACACACTCACACACACACACAAAAACAAGCACAGACATATAAAGGTGCACAGGCACATATACCTGGAAGCACTACTCCCTGTCAGACTTCAAAGTGCGCACATAAACATTGGCGCTGATACACACGGCGAGGTAACTGAGTGTGAAACGGGCCCAGATTAGACTCAGTCAGGGGTTATATGGCTGGAAGTTCCGGGGGCGGTGAAAGTGAAAATTGCAGTAAGCCTCATTCAGGTTTTCTGTATCACCTGCCCGGCAGGTGATACAGAAAACCTGAATGAGGCTTACTGACAAAACCAAACCCACGAGAGAGAGAAAGGGAGTTATGGCGCACTTCCACCGGAGGTTGCTTCAGTCTGCAGAGGTGCTGCACGGGTCCACCACCAAAAGTGGGCGTGACCCGAAGTGAGCCGTATTGAGCCGTACTTATCTGGCAGTGCTCCTCCTTTGTGGTGATGAGACCCCTGAATGGGTGCCGGCAAGTCCGAGCTACACACGCCGTCCGTTGATTGGTCGACAGAATTGTCAGTTCCGTGCGGCAGGGGGATAATTGCAAACAGACGCAGTACCCGCGAGGTATTTCTGCACAACGGCGAAAGCTTCGTTTATTGAATAATATGTCGTGCAAAGGTTTGACGTCCTTCTTGGGCGTCCTACATTGTTGCTCTTTTATTGTTTCGCGTTCTTCTTTTTCCTTGGATTTAATAGCAGGCTACACTGTGTCGGGCTGCTATGAGGTCACGATGCTCCTGTAGCTGCCGCGGCTATCGCCATCCGGCCTAAACCCCACCCTACCATTAGGGTACTGTCGGCGGTGAAAACACGAGCCGTAACTGAGATGGGCTATACTGCACCCTCACTACTGGGCTGAGGCGTGCTGGGTCCGAAGCGTACCCGCTGGTGAAAAAGCGCCATTAGAGGATAGATGTAACGACAGAGAGCGACCCCCCTCCATTCAATAAGATAGGGGGCAGAGAGAGAGACAGAGAGAGAGAGAGAGGCCTCAATTGGTAACTTAAGATGAATAAAGGTAGATCTAATGCAGCTACATTTCTGTAAAATCAGTGTATTCATTTGTGTGTCTGTGTGTGAGTGTGGGGGGGGGGGGGGGCTGTTCATGTTTGTAAGAGATTTACAAAGAGAGACTTGAGTAAGTAGAAGCCAAATCAGCAGGGAGCTTGTATTTTATTTTGAGAGTGGCGCAAAAACACAGCAAGAAACATTATCAGTATACTGATACAAACACATTGTGCTCTCTCTCTCTCTCTCTCTCTCTCTCGCTCTCTCTCTCTCTAACTTAATATGTGAAGATGTGACAAGAAAAGGTTTAATCAGTTTAACCCCATGAAAGCTTTTTTTTTCATTTGTACCATGCAGTTGAGCCTTTTAGTTTTTAAGGCAAATTACCATTTCATCACCCATTACGTTCTGTAAAAGTCTTCGTTGGACTTGGCACATGCTGAAATACACTCAGGTCAGCTTGGGCAATGTTGAAAACTCGCAGCCAGAACTTTAGTTTTGATTTTCTAAGGGTCTTCAAGTTTAACCACGATGACTGTAGGGAAGATTTTGTTCTTTCTTTCTTTCATGCCAATTATACACTTAAAAAGAAACACTTTGCTCAATCTAGCTTTTCAAGGCGTTGACTGACGAGTTAGCGTCCTCCATCTGTTCCTGAGAGCTAATTGACACGTGATTCATCATTGGTCGGCCATTTTAGACAGGCCGAGAGATGCTAATATTAGCACAGCACCACGGGTGTATTCAGAAATATGAAATTAAATCTGCCCCCCCACAGCACACAATATGGGCGAACGTCAACATCGGCAGATGGTCAGAGGATGGAAACTGGTTGACGAGTTAGAATGAAACAAATAAACTAAATGATTG
Organism: Pollachius pollachius; assembly: GCF_949987615.1. Lineage (NCBI taxonomy): Eukaryota > Metazoa > Chordata > Actinopteri > Gadiformes > Gadidae > Pollachius > Pollachius pollachius. The sequence continues at coordinate 33,505,035 of NC_136936.1, forward strand.
AGGGTAAAATATGTCTCTGCAGCGATGGTAGATTGGTTCTGTCAGACATCCTTTCTAAATGCTGAACAGGAGTATGGCAGTTTGTTTTTCAACTAGATGCATAAATGCATGTGCTACTTAGTTCACACTTTTTTAATTCAAAGCATCTTACAGTACAGTTTAGTACAGTGTGAATATATTATTATTTATAGATAGCATTATTTTTATAATACAGAACAGAATTAAACAGGGTCATTCTGAACAGTGAAATTCCTTGTGACATGGCAATCAACAAATACATGGAAGGATATGTCAAACCGTTGGAGGTCACAAATAAGGAAAAAGAAAAATCAAAAATTTGAAAAGACTACCACACAAATATCATAAAAAGAAAAAAATCCTCAATTACAATTAGAAATGTGTTCAGGAAGTGCAGATTTACCACCAGTTTGTGAACTTCTCAACTGAACCCTCCATTGCTAACATAGGTGAGCACAAAGAGAGGGTTGATTCTGTTCCATCTGGGTCATTAGTCACAACAGAAAATCTGCTGAAAATCTCAAAATAGCAGTATAGTCACCATTTGAGTAATGGGATAATTGTTATGGTCTTTCCTAATGGTCTCCAGAATGAAGAACATTCCAGACTATTTGGATGACATTAGGTTCAGGTTAAACTGTAATTCAATAGAAACTGAGTTTCCAGTGAGCTGTAGGAAGGCTAGGGAAACCAGGTGTGTCGACATCCAGGTTATTCACTCAGTTTAGCTCAAGGTAAGCCTAGCATAGTGGGCTTAGCAATAGGGCCATGCACAAATAGCGTGAAATTGTGTTTAAAAAAAAGAAAAGGTGAAAGTAGATAGGAACAACAAGTGCAGTGACATCACCGAAGCGCTCTCTGTTAGAGTTGGATTGCCGCCAAGGCTGCCTTTGCTTTCTTCTCCGTTGGAAAAAAAAATTAAATTAAGGAAAATTGCTTCCTGTATTGAAGTTTCAAGGATTTTCTGTATTTCTTTATTTTGGTTCTCTTCCCCTATCCTACCCCGGGTGGCAGGGTGAATAACTCGGCGCCCGAATGTGACAACCGCACAGCTGTGAAAACAAGCGCTCCTCAAAATGGCTGCTTCCCCTTCCCTCATACGTCGCCCCCCCCCCCACACACACACACACACACACACACACACACACACACACTCACACACTCACACACGCAGACACACAAGATCTTATCATCGAAAACCATTTCTGTCCCACACCCCCTGTGTGTGTGTAGCTCGACATCAGCTGGGAAGGTTTTATTCCCCATTGAATCCCCCCCCCCCCATTGACTCATGATATCGTCTCTGTAAATAAATCTTCAGACGGCTAAAAAACGAAAAAATATTGAAGATAAGTATTCCTACAGAATGACTCACGCATCATTACAGTTGGTCCTGGTAACCCTCTGGAACTGTGCTGTTCATTCTGTGGTTTTCTAATAATTCCTCTAGCTCTCTGTGAGGCGTCTTTATGACCAACATGGGGGTCTTTTATATGCAGTGTGAATCGTGATATTGAGTCTCTTTGGAAACATCTTTGTGCGATTTTTGTCAAATTCCTGTAGACTAGTTCCGTAATCGTAAGCATATTCTTTTATCCTTTAGTTAGTCCGCTTCACGTCAGAAGCTTATACAAGTACATTGTGTATCAATCCATACAATCCCCCATTACACTGCCCTCTTATTCACCCACGGTTCACAAGGAAACAACTCTCCATGGGAGCCGGTGTATTTGTGATTATGGTAAAATCAAGAAAAACAAAGAGGGGATTTTATAGTGTGCATTTACAGTTATAGGATACTAATGCCTTTGTGATCAATACGTTCATCTGAGCTCCAGCCCTTGGTAAATAAAGGATTTGCAATTATCACCCGACAGTAATGCTTTATGCGCTGCCCAGCTACTCTTGTTATCTACTTTGCCTTCTTACAGTGCCTTTCTCCTGATCTCTCTCTCTCTCTCTCTCTCTCTCTCTCTCTCTCTCTCTCTCTCTCTTAGAAGCATCCCTCTTTCATTCACACACACACACACACACACACACACACACACACACACACACACGCACACACACACACACACACACACACACACACACACACACACACACACACACACACACACACACAAACACACACACACAGACTTTTTTATAGTGAAATAAGATATCTCTCTCCCACACACAATACCATGACAATGACATGCAGGGCTGTCCCCGAGGCAGCACAGCCATGCATACCACCCTCAATAAAAAGATTTCAAAGCAGAGAATAGGTGGGAATAAACCAGCAATATGTCAAGTTTGTCAAGGTTCTGTCTGCCAAAACAAAATGGATGACATTGGTTTTATTCTCAGTGGAAAATGATTGTTAGTGCATTTCTTTTTAAATTCTGGCGAGAAATGTTCATTTTATATTCAGAATCTCCCAAGAATATAAAGTTTATAAAGCAGAGCCAGGAGTCCAAATCTAGGATGTAGAAGAACATGTGATTGGATGTTATCATCTCTAACCATCTCGAAAGGGCCCAAAAAGGGGTGTGACCTGCAATAATTAAGCAAATGGTCGTAAGATAGCAAGCAGCATTTCCTTTGAGATGGAAAAGAAACTTGTGCCTCCAGGCGTGTAAACACAGCGGGCATGTGGGCAAGTTTTCCATATATGGGGTCAAAAGAGCCCATGCCACGCCACTTGCCAGTTTTAAATAAGTGAACGTGCATTTCACTGATTACAGATTGTTTCTCAGATAGAGGTCTGATTGTCAGATATGCGTGTTGGCTCAGTAGGGCGTAGGGCTGGGACGGATTTCAGCCCAACATCTTGGAAGCAGGTCGGTGACGGGAGACATGAGAACATCAAGCATTGTCTGAGTATTTGTGAGTCACTGTTGGACCAAAGCTCCCCAGTTGATAATCGTTCATGTCCTTGGAGCCCTGTTTCATATAAGAGATACCAGGTCTCAGATGGACGGAGGAACAGACAGAGGAGCAGAGTGGACACACATGTTGATAGATATATAGATATATAGATGCTGTAGAGGCTGCACTAAACCACAGCGAGGGACGCTAACCTTAACCTTTCATATGACAGCTGCTGCCTCGATACATCACATGGTGGTCTGCCATGCTTCTATAAATAGCAGGCAGTATAAACCCAGCCCTTCAGGCACCACACACGTGTGTCTCAGCTGTGTTTATTACCATACTTCCTATGGGGGGACAACACATTGCATTGTACATCCTATAACATAATGCGCACATCTGAACCTCCCCCCCCCCCCCACCCATCCCTCCTCCCCCCAACTTCCTCAACCCTCCAATCAGATATACAATTGGCAGGTTGTGGGAACAATCAGAACAAACCTGTTTAATCAGCAGCCATTGTGAGGCACACCATTGTCCGAAACAGTCTGCGGTGAATGACACCCAAATTGGGGGAGGCAATTTGTTATTAAGTGTCAGAGAAAGACACAGGTGAGAGTGAAGTGTCATTCCCAAATGTGTTTTTATCTCCAAGGCAGCGGTGGGATTTGTGCTAAGAAAAAATGATAATGTGGATCTGATTTGGAAAGTGCAACGTAATGGCAGCAATTTGAATGTAATGTACTGGCTTTTTAAGACGTGATTAGCTTTTGTGAAGCGTTCTGCCGCTCTCTGGCGTGCGTCAATTCAACTTTGATTTGGCTCCCTCCCTGATGTGTTTTAACCTTTCCACATTTGTGTCATGGCCATTTTTTTCTTTCTGTGAAAGTTCACATCTTTAAGGAACCAGCATTTTGAACATTTTGACAGTTTATCAACATAGCTGTCTTAAAGCTTGACACATCGAAGGACCTTTCTTTATTCTCCAACACACGACAGAAAAACACAAAGCAGATCAGATGTATTTGTTTATCTCCTTACCAAAGTGACAGTCCCAAGGGGCTTCACATTATAATACATTTATAATACACCTGAATCCAAACCTCTAAAACCTCCCTCCCTGAAACCTTACTAGAGATCAGTATTGGAGCTGTAGGTGATTTAATCAATAATTCATCAATGTTACTCCTCCGAACCATTGACTTGTTTTATATTATGTAAAAATATGATTTGTTGTGCTCAAACCCACAGTGTGTTTCCCTGTTTTCCCGATGCACATTAAATAGATACCAAAGCTCAATTTAGTTAGAAATCACAAGGCTAGGCTTGGAGAATCCACAGAGAACCATTAAAACACATTGCTGGCCTTCTCTTCCTCTACGTTTACCATACCTCATGAGGAACGCCTTTGCAATGAACCAGTAAGAAGCATTATATCCCCAGCTCCACTCACCCACATACACACATACACACACACTCTGATGGACTGGGCTTTTACCTCTTGGCCACCGACGCAGTGCTAGAAACTGAGAGAGCCCAGATGTCTCGGGGTTCAGCGGGCGAGTCTGACCCAGCAGAACCCTGGACCCGACCCCGCTCTGGATCGCCTTTCTGGGCCACAACCGTGTGTATGTATGTGTGTGTGTGTGTGTGCGTGTGTGTTTGGGGGTGTGTTTGGTCTTTCCTGCCGCTTGAAGCCTATGGCCCGCCGCGACGCCAAGGCCTGTCTGCGAGGCCAGGGTGACAGTGAGCGGCAGAGGGGGGAGGGAGAGGGGAGGGGGAGGGCAGGGAGAAAGTCGCAGCGGGGGAGTCTGCTTTGTGTTGCGGCGCAGCGCTAACCTGCCAGGACGCGCTAACGCAGACCAGCTGCTGCCGCCGCTAAGGGTGTCTGCCACCACGTCTCTTACAGCTGCCATGAGACACTTTTTTCCTCCCCCTCTTTTGTTATGTTTTCCTAAATCGTGAATTTCTTTCATGTTATGCCCTTTCTATAGTCACAGTGGGTTTTCCATCTGGAAAATAAAGTTAATTATTCTTTCATATTCTCTCCATGCGTTTGATGTACCGCGTGTTTGTGTTATTTTATCCCGAAAATACGGCGACTTCTTAAATCCACCGCTGTTGACGGTCTACCCTTGGAACAGACTGGAGGCCCTAGACACTGTGCTGATATACACTGTAGGCCTACATACCTTATCCCAGCCAAGGTGGGTGGA
>NC_136936.1:33517624-33525124 GCF_949987615.1 Pollachius pollachius
GACTGTGTGAATGCCTCTAAATAATACAAAATCAACCGAAAGGTTTTCAGCACAAACCCCTCAATCTGCTTCTCTTCCACTTTTCAGAGCTGCTGCAGTGCACCTGGTCATTAGAACTATTGACATTGAGGAGGGAAGGGTGCATGACGTCGCAGTGTCATGGGTGAGTGTGTGTGTGTGTGTGTGTGTGTGTGTGTGTGTGTGTGTGTGTGTGTGTGTGTGTGTGTGTGTGTGTGCGTGTGTGTGTGTGCATGTGTGTGTGTGTGTGTGTGTGTGTGTGTGTGTGTGTGTGTGTGTGTGCGTGTGTGTCTCTGTGTGAGAGGGAGGTGTGCGTGTGTGTGTTTGTTAGCCATAAGTTACTTGCTGGCTTTGTGGGAATGCTAGAGTGCTTTGAATAAATCAGTGTGATAATAGCACCTTTAGTCTGTGTGTGGGTGACGTGGGTCACACTGACCATCAGTTACACCCTCAGTTTATATTGTGCTCTGGCTGATGGACAGTTGTATTTTACGAATGCCACTGGTTAATCCCTGTATTTATCTTTTGTCTCTCTAAAGCTTGATTCAACCATTGAGAATTGGCAAATGTTCAATGTGAGCCCCGTTATGAGTATAACTGTAAACTGTAATGATAAACAATATTCAAACTAACAATGATGAAGAAGATGGAGGACCTTGGCTTGATTTCCCCTGTGTATTGTTCTGCGGATGGTTATACACAGCGGATGAATAGTAACAAAGAAATATGTACACATGTATACAATTCAATGATAGTATTAAATAAAGATGAACAGAAGGCCTACAATAACACTTGATCTATGGATTGGCTCATACACATCTGCTTTAATGCCAACCATCTATGGATAGCTTGGTCCGAAATCACTGAAAAATATATACAGAACAAAGAATTTATGTGTAAGAACTTCTCCATTAACTTGTCCTATGGTGAATGCATTTTAAGGGAAGAAATTATACCTTAAAGTAATGTGTGACCCAATTTTGGAGTGGGTGATGTGTTGGGCGTGGCCTTAATTGTGGAGCTAAACACAAGAGTGCGTGGCAGGCAAAATGCAATTTGTCACAAATACAGGCTCCTATACCATCCCAATCCTGGCTGCGCTTTCCCATCCCTGCAGGGTTAACCATCTTTCATTAGCGCCCTCTGTTATCCAACATTAAGTCATCCTTCCTCGTTATTTTGCCCGGAGGGAAATGGGACGTGTCAGCACAAAATAAGAATATGGCCACAGCGGGGACTAGTGCTGTGACAGATTAATTGGATTACAGCTACATTTAGCTCCAGATTAGGCCCTGTGCGGCGACTGGCAGAGTGGTACAGATGGATTAAGTTAGCTAGCACTGCTCTGACAGGAGGGGTTTCCCTAATTGTGTCGGGTAAATGCAAGGGCACAACGGTGACAGCAAATTTCAACTATTTCCTGCCCTGCCACATCCTCGTCCTGCTGGTACTTTCCACTGGGGTATTTTCTTGAAAAATAGTCACTTATTTGGCCCACAATGTGTCAGGTCTAAAGCTTTCAGAGAAGCAAACAGAGCTATAAATACCCTCAAACTGCAGGAGACCTTTGTTCTCTCTGAGAAAACGGTTTGCGGAAGTAGAGGAGAAATGTAACATTAGTAAGATTGTCTTTTCGATTAACAGATTGCCGTTTCCTTAGGCAGAACAAACAAGTTGCTTCATGGGCTGCACATTTTTTGCTTTTAATGTTTTCTGGCACATTTTCTCTCTCTATCTTCTTGGATAATCTGATTCGCTCTTTAAGAGTTGAAAGGAATCTCTCTCTACTGGAGAACTGGAAAATTATCGCAATGCTGTAATACCGGCTGCGTCAGGCCGAAGTGATACAGGCAAACATGTTCAAAAGTGACATTGCTTGAAGTTTGGAGCTATAGGCACGCAACGTCGACAGGGCTGGCACTCAGAAGGCAACAGCAGACATCAGTCACTGTGCTGGTTCAACTTACTGCTTCGAGTGAAATTGTATGTAAGTGGGTCAACGTGAAGCAGGGTGACACTGACAGACAGCACACACACCGGGCTAATTCAAAAATAGCATAGCTCTGCCATGCTTGATTAATCTGCCAGTGCACTGTGAGACCAATTTCCCAAAAACCAGGAGCTCTGTTTGTGATGTATGTTTCATCTTGAACTCCAGACATCTGTGGCCTTCTCTCACTAACCCCCCTCCCCCCATGTCTCCTCTAACCTTTACCAATCCTCTCCAACCACTGCCTCCACGGCTGGCTACACTCAAACCCTCTACCCTCTCCTGGATGCTGGCTAACATAACTCAACTTTGGTGGATTGATCATCGGTTTTTTGGGGCGGGGGTGGGGGGGGATATAGCATGTGACCCTGTGCCAGACATCAAACATGGACCCCAGAATGTGGCTAATGTTTGACGACAACTTTGGAAACCGGTAGCATGGATCTGACCTACAGTTAGGAGTTTGGAGGTTTAAATTCTAGCATCCTGGGAACCACGACAACCGCCATCCTGTCCACCCTTTCCTCCTCCTCACCCCCAGACTGGAGATATGGGCTGATATCAGAGACTTAGCTAGGCACCAAAGCACAGCTGCAGGAAGCACATGCTAAGGGGGTGAAGGGATTGGGGGGGCACACATATGTTAGGCATTTTAACCATCAAAGAGATTGTAATCCCGACGAATTGAGTGGATCATTATTACAAGTGATCCGTTGAACTGGGTGCTTTAATGAAGATACCGCGCCGACATTTGACCTTTTTTAGCTAGCATAGTAGAGCTAGCAGCCCTGTGGCTATAAAGCTGATGAAGGGCGATCAGGACACATCCTCATGTAGTGAATGAATGAATGTACTGTTTAAACCATTTACACCATCCTCACTTAAATTGACTATATGACAAGAATAAAGAGGTTCATTAATGCGATGAAGGCATTACAGAAGTCTAGTCACTGTAGATTAATTAAATCTATCCTGAAGAAATATTAACTGTTGAGTCGTTAATCCGATGGGGTTGTTTTCTCTCAGCGCATGCACCTCTCCAGTTTACCACTTTCACACACTTACTGGGTCAAGAAATACGAGACAGCAAAATGAGTACAGGAAAGAAGGGAAGAGATAAGGATGGAGATAAAGAAGATATAGACAATGAGAAGGAGGGACTGAGAGAGAAAGGAGAATTGGAGATAGAGACAAAGGAGAGGGAGAGAGAGAGAATGATGGGAGATACAAATAATAAAATTACAGATAGAGAGAGGAAGAAAGAGAAGGTGGGAATAATGATTGTAAAAAATGGAAAAGGAAGAGAAGAAAGAGTGAGAGATTAAACGTTGCCCCCTGTCTTCCCTCCCTCTTGTCTCTTTTACTCCTTTAAGGAAATCATAAAAAAACTCTTTATGAATAATTGAAAGGACTGCTAGCATTGCTATGCTGAAATAGCAATGCTAGCAGTGAATCTTACCCTAAAGTAGAAGTATCTACTCCAATATGCTAGAAAAACATTTATCAGTAAACTCAAAAACAAGCAGTCAAACATATATTAATACTAATAATGATACAACTAATTTATAACATACCTACACATGTATATTATTTAATATTGACCGGTTAGAATTCATGTAAAATGGTGGCAATTTAATTTTAATGAATGTGTTGGTGGAGGGTTTGATTTATGCGACAACACGGACACATGCTCCTAAGAGAAGAGATTTGTGTAAAAAAATCAGACTAAGCATAATGACTCCCCCGCCACCACACACCGATGGACACACACACACACACACACACACACACACACACACACACACACACACACACACACACACGCACGCACACACACACACACACACACACACACACACACACACACACACACAAACACACTACACAAGACTAATTTATCATTTCGATTCATGCTCATGGAGTTGCGACCACATACAGTAATGAACAAGACACACCGGCATAGTCAATAGGCTCTTCGTGTCTTTAGTTACCCTTCGCTTCTTGCGTTGCTCATTTATTTGGGTTAAATTATGCAGTCCAGTAGTCCTTTCTCTTAATAATTCACAAGTGTTCTGCTTGGGGTCCTCTGAGAGCTCTCTGCATTAGATTCAATTTCTGTACCCCATCAGGCAAATTTAGGCCAGCCGGCCGCTGGCTCTCCTTGTGCTCATGCCAGACAACTGTGTATTAGTTGGTGTTAGTGTGTACTTTATCATGTGTATGTCTGTGTGTGGGATGTGTGTTTGACCGTGTGTTTTGACTATGTATATTCATGTGTGTGTGCCCGCATGCACGGCCTCCTGTATGTCTTTTTGCCTTTAGGTGCAGACATTCACTGGCTCTCCTGTCTGCTCACCGCTTTCAAGGTTGTCCGTGTCTGTTGGCCTTTTCTTGGCGGCCTGTGTCTATTTGCATGTATATGTATGCAAGCGTGGCTGTGCATGTATATGTGTGTTTATGTCCTGTAACTACATACCTTTGCCTGATCGGACGGTCCTTGCGTTCCCCGAGACCCCGCGTTTCGTTTTCATTATGGATATCTCACAGCAGATTGTCTGGAGTGATTCAAAATTAATTGTGTGGTTTTTATGCGAGCCGCGGTGTGAGCCGCTTCAAACAGGGCTCCCATATGGCAGCGGCGGCCCCCCCCCCCCCCCCCCCCCCCCACAGCAGACAAGATACCGCTGTACAAAGAAGCAGGTATTCTTTTTGTCTTCTTCTGTCTCTTACGTGTTCTCTATACTCCATGAAGCAGTGAGGTAGTAAAAGATTTTGTGAAGCCTTTCCACTCGCATAACTTAAATTAAATGAAGAGCAACAGCTTAGGGATCCTGGGGAGAGCAGCACTTGGTTTCTTTAGACGGGTTGAAGCGGTTTGACTCAAAGCTGTAAACCAAGGACGCAATCATGGTGAGCTGAAGGACTTCAGACCTCTAAACCTCTGGAGATTAATAATTCTGCTGAACATTTGAAACACACCTTCAAACCTACTGTAGGTCTGCACAGCTCATAAACAAAAGGAGGAAATGTAGTCACTTATTGAATCAATTTGATATTTGCATATCCGCAGGGTGTTAGGACCAGTGCTGATGTTACACCCCTGAAAAGGGGGAGAAATGATCACGAGTGTGATACAGTGTTTGGTCAATCGTAAAATGATTTTCATGAGGAAGTTACACTGATTTCCCCCCGTTACCTGGGTGAAGACAAAAGTAATCGATCTCAGCCTACCTAACCCTAACCATATCCCTAACCCTGATCTAAGCACTCTGCCGATCACAGTGTAACCATTACCCAATAATGATCACAGATTAACAATTACCCAATAATAATCACAGATAAACAATAATATAGTAGACAATGTAACTTGATAATTATCAATTGTCACACTGACGGGGCAGCAGGAGCAAAGGGGATAGGATCAATATGCAGGCGAGTACTGGGGAAATGTAACAAAAAGGCATTTAATAAAGAAACGCTTTAAAAAAAATTGGGAAGGTGGGATGATTGACGAGAACGCAAAGGGGAGGGGAATACGGTGATGGCAGGCTGGATATGTGAAGTGATAGAAAAAGTCTAAGGACATCTGGTGGACAGGTGGAGAACGAAAACGAAACAACACAATGACAGAGTCAGACTATGACACAGGGGAGAAACGTATTTATTTTTAACCACGTTACAAACGATCACCATCATCTTATCTATCGAATAAAAGTTAATCAGGAAAACAATAGAAGCTTGATTGCACCCCCCCACCCTGCTCCATTACGGCGGGACATCTACGGAAGATGAAGAGCATTACGAAGACGGATCACATTTAACGGGCCGGCGTGAGTGCTGCTTGAGGATGGCACGCCGGAGATGGATGCTAATGAAAGAGGCTGTGGCGTGTCGCGCTAGCAGCCTGCTCGCTGCCGCTACGCTGAATCATGGCCCCTGGGGGTCTACCGCACGCATGCCTTCAGCGTCACGGTACCGCGCATGGCCCGGAGCTAGCATGACACGTTACTGCACTGTAATCTGGGTTACACTTTGTCTCGGCCTTTGTTTATGCAGCGATGAATTTAGCACTATACCCAGTGCAGTTCAAAACATACTTTTAGTGACTGGTAGAGCATTACACGTTAGAGAGAGGGAGAAAGTGACAGAGGGAGAGAGAGTGTCCCCTGATGGTGTTACTTGATCTAATGCGGTTTTATTTATTCATGTGGCCACAATGCGTTAACAATCTAGAGGTTCAAATTGTAATGTCTTTCCTTTCTGTCTTTATTGGTTGCCTACATACATACATACATACATACATACATACATACATACATACATACATGCATACATACATACAAAATACATACATATATATATATACATATAAATAGATTGATGAAGAAAAATATGTTTATTTATAAATATATATTTTATAACTATATATATTATCTTTTTATAATAATACATAAAGACAGAAAGGTACATAGACATATTGCGCAGGGAGCAAGGGAAACATGTGATGTTTGACTAACAAGTATGTGCCAGTTTTCTCTCCGATCAACACCAAGTGAGACCAAGATGAATGAGACCACTCACACCGCAACGCCTACGATACTATCAGCCCTAACAAGAATGTATCTTGTGTTTATTACAGGCAGGGAGGGACAGACACACAGAGTTCACGGGGCACCTGACAGAGATCTGACACACCGATGTCTTCCTGGTTATTTGATGGGGTCAGAGGTCGCCGTCTCTCAGAGACAGATGGTATTTATTTCATTAAGCGCCACACATGTTCTTTGTTACCTGAGGCGGTGTGCTGCATTAGTGTTTGTGACTGGGATGTGATCCTCCGAGGTCAAAGGTCACATACAGAGAGAGGGAGAGTAGCCTTCAGGGTGTAAACAAGTGGGAATTAGCAGGTGGCGCTGTGTTTTCACCCGTAATAGCTTTTGTCTTGGATGTAATCTATTGCCACTACCCTACTAGGTTATCTTATCAAAGGTTTTCTCAGTTTGGTTTCTCTGTTTGTGAAAGCAGATTCCAACGAGGTGACCAAATTGTTCCCTTGTATACTTACCAATTTCACCAAATTAGTTTCTTTAGCTGCTGAAACACAACAACAAATAAATTCATTAGAAAAATTTGATTCTGGCTTCCAGCTTGCCAGCAATAACTGTGCCAGCTAAATTCCTCAAAACACCAAAGGGGAAAATGGGAAATATGCCGACTCAGTAAATATATTTTACCTTATCATATTTTTTTCCTCCCCCTCAATGTTGAACCACTACATTTTTTGGTTATTTTCATCAATTATCTCTTTGATTTTCCCTTCCATCCTTTCCATATCCTGACGGATCTGCTAACTTTCCTCTCCCAGCCAGACCAGTGTCCAGTGCCAGGTCTGAGCGTGCCATTCCAAGCCCCAGAGCGCTGCTCCGGGCTGGGCAGCCGGACAGACCCTGGCAGGGGTTTCTTGGCCAGAGAGGGTGGCTGTAGCCATTAGC
>NC_136936.1:33530124-33532624 GCF_949987615.1 Pollachius pollachius
AGAGAGAGAGAGAGAGAGAGCGAGAGAGAGAGAGAGAGGGAGAGGAAAACGCGAAGGGACCGGTAAAAGCGCAACTAATTGGTGTGTTGGACTTGTCTGGAGGTTTCACACCAACGATTTAAGCGTCTGTGTTTGACCTGCCTCAACCCTGCACAAGCGTAAATCAACAAGAGATATTCCAGGTGGGTGCGTGGGCAGGGGTTGGTCGGAGGCAGTCAGAGACATAGTATTTTCCCGCCGTCGAGTTCAAATGCTGGAGCCACAACAGCCTGTAGCTGGAGTTTGCCTAGATTTAATTAAGGTGAGAAATTGAGTGCTAAATCCAATTTGCAGCTTTCGCACGACTAGTTGGATAGCTGCTTGTCGAAAAGTGCTGCTGTGTTTGCCATCGTCCCCCACCACACACACACACACACACACACACACACACACACACACACACACACACACACACACACACACACACACACATGCACCACATACACAGACACACACATATATATATATATCCTTTGTTTAAAGCTGCTTCCAATTCTCTGCCTCTCTCACCCGCTCTCTCTCTCTTTCTCACCCGCTCAGTATCTCCCCTCCCTGTCTTTTCCCTTGGGCGTTCAAACGCCTGCAAGGAGGCAGCGGCTGACGGTGCCTCACGTTTTAATTAACTCCCTCTGTCTTATCCAACGCACCGCCAAACATCTCTCTCGGGCCCTACAGTATGCATTAGGAGGGCTGTGAGTAAAAATAGGTGTAGTGGTAGCCAGGGTGCAGAGAGCCATGTAATCTCTAAATGATATGTCTTTTGAATGGAGGTTCTGACCTTATAAAGATCCCATCCAGATACAGACATTATCCGGTAAACCCCTTTTGATTAAAGAAGTGATCGCTTCTCTATTTTGCAGTCGACCCAGCGCAACATCATTCTGCATTCACCGAATAGAATAATAACAATGCCTGAATACCCATTGAGATACAGATGTACTCTGAAAGGTTGATCAAGGCTTGAGTCAAAGATACTTTCCCTTCACATGGAGCATGGCTCTGTAAATTAATATCATTGTGAAGTGCTCATGGTAGCCCTTGACTTAAATCAACGCAATTGTTCATTCCACAAGATAACCTCAGTTCGATAGCTTTTATGGTTATTGCACATTGATTGTGATAACCTTTGTGGTTTGGGAGGATGCTGTCGCCGTGATTGAAATGTTGGGTCTCCCAACAGATCGATGGCCATTAGTATTCCGCCCCAGTGGTCGTGTAGGATCAGTACAGTGTGTCTGCCATTGGACGACCGTGACGTGTAACCGACTGCAGAGGCCAGCGCTGGGGGAACAAAGGAGAGATGTTTGAAAGGCAGTGGAGGTGAAGAAATGGAGGGGCGAGCATTTAAAACTAATTGCAAAAGGAGGACTTTGAAAGAAGCACACGATATTCGATGTAGAAGTGAAGGTTAGGAAAACAAAGAATGGATGCTCTGTGCAGATAGAATGGTAGAAAGATTTGTGGGGGGACGGGGGATGGGGGGGGACTGTATGCTTTAAATAGGCAACAACAAAAGTAATTACAACAAACATTTGTCAGAAATTCTTGCATGCTTCTGTGTGAGTAAATACAAAAGGAAGAAACAAAACAACACCTTTTGACCGTGATTGGTAAATACATGGGATTGGACACATGGAGAGGGTGAGAGCTGAAAGAATAGAACAAGGTTGAATTAGTTAAAAATCTGAATATACGAGATCTGCAGGATAAAAATATGAGGAGAGTATATTTTGTTCTTGTAATTTGACGGTAAAAGGTGTTGTTTTTTTTACTCCTTAGGGCCTAGCTTGATGAGTGACCGTTGTGGGTAATTTATTCTATCCATAACAATCATCTAGTCTTTCATTTATTTATTTACTCCCTCCCACAGTCTGTGTCCATTAAAAAAGTTATATCATTACCAAACTGTTTTCCCCGGCTTCAGTCAACCCAAATGTTTTTTTCACTTCCCTTACTCCTCCAAACAGAATATTCTCCCTGTATATTTATCGTTGGGCTCTATGACCAGGGACATCAACAGTTTCTATTGGGTTTGGTTGGCATTTCCTTAAGTACACAACGGAGAGATGCAATTCCCAGTCCTCCCCTAACCCGTGTAAACAAAACAACTGGTCTACATGCGGTGCGTTCAGAATCTTCCCCCTCCGGCTATCAACGATCAAATGTTTGTTTAAACTCAAAGGGGAAAATGACGAGGTTTCCCTGTTTAAATGGTCTGCAGCGCGCTGTGGGATAATGTGAAACACATAGGACGCGGGATCTTTCGTCACTTAGTACGGTGAGGAGAGGGAGGGGCGGGGAGGTGGGATGGGGACTTGACATCCTAAAGACAAGGCGAGAGAGACTTGATCCACCCCCAACTCTCCAAGAGCCCTTAGCCCACCCCAGATCCTGGGAAGTGTTTATTTGGGCTGGATCAACAGGGAAATCAGATACCCATCTCTCGCCCCCTCTCTTGTAT
>NC_136936.1:33537624-33545124 GCF_949987615.1 Pollachius pollachius
GAACTTGTTACCTTCATGGACAAAAGCAGGGGGTGTGTAGCGGCTGGAGCAACTCTAATTAAAGCCCCATTAGACACAGCGGCAATGGAAGACAAGCGCAATATATTCCATACGCCCGGCTAAATGACTGCAAATACCATGTGGGGCACAATTAAAATGCCACACAGACAGTTTAATTGGCTCTAAATGTTGTTATGTGTCATGAGGTCAGCACAAATAACTTTGTTAGAAGTTGGGGAAAAACTCATGTATGGAATGATGTGTTTTGTGTGAAAGAATAGATGGAATACAGATAGATTGACACAAAAAAAACAGATGATAGAGGGAAAGTTGTGTGGGAGGGTTGATGGATGGACAGAATAGTTCCTGCAATCCATTCTCTGTATTGTTAAAAGTATTTCCTGTTGACAATCCGGATGATTAAATGGCTGCAATGTTGATCTGTCAATCAAAAAGTTATAAATACATTTGATGAGAGTCTGAACTTGTTTTCAGGCCTTCTTTCTGATTGTCATCGCTAACATCTCGTATTATCTCTGCGTTCAAGAACTTTTACTTTAACACACACAAAAACACACACACACATGCACGCTGACGGACACACACACATACACACAGACTTGCACGCACACATAGAAGCAAATCCATACAGGCAAACACTCAGAAATACACACACTTCAACACACACAGACAGACAGACCCATACACGTGTGCTTAAGGGCCCCACTTCTCATCTGCTTCAATTTGTCTGTCCCAGACTCAAGCGGTAGACTGTGCCCTACAGTGCTTTCAATCATACCTCCAATCAATAGAAGTTCTGACACAGTAATAAAACAAAACAGGCCACTTTGGCGTGGGTCCCTCCCTCTGAAGAGAGAGAGAGAGAGAGAGAGAGCGAGAGAGAGAGAAAGAGAAAGAGAGAGCGCAAATGTTTAGCTAAGGATAATATACGGCCATGTGACAGGAGGAGGGAAGGCCTTTAAAAAAATCAAGACTATTTTACGTACACCTATAAATTCTCACTAGCGCCACGTGAAAATCAGCCCGCTGTGACCTCCCTCAATGCCTCCACCCGCAGCCCCCCACTATGTGATGTCACATCCTCTGGAGAGCCTTCACACAAAAGGAAGTGTCAAGTCGCGCCTTCTCCTCGCCGGATGATCGATTGCCCCAGCCCTCTTATAAAGTATCATGTGTTTGCGTGTGTGTGTTTCTATGTGTGTCTGTGCGTGTTTCTCTGTGAGCCAAACGGCGTAGCATTGAGATGAGGGTGTTAGCAGAGGTTAAATGCGCTCTGGGTGTGTTTGGATCACAGAGATGTATGAGGAGCTCAACATGATAAAGAGGCAGACCGGAGCGGCAGACTTAAACCGGGAAGCAAACACCGAGACACAAAGGAGAGAGTCAGAGGGCAAACCGATTCAGATAACAACACAGATTACACAGGCTTGTAATGGCTGATCTAGAAAATGCAGTCTTTTTTCTAGGAATAAATGTTGACACAGGGATACACAGGATAGACGGACACGGGGATACGGATATACATCTGAATAGAAGGACAAGAAAAAATGAAATATAATAATTCTGCATTTAAACAGCTCTTGACTGCCAAGTGTGTGAGTCGTGCAATCTCTTTTTCTCCGTTTCAAGCCGTCAATCATTGCGTTTCCCGTTGACGAACCGTGTCGCGAACATCGCTCTCGATATGAATCGGAAAATGACTGGCAACGGACCATTCTGTAGCATTTGTGGAGGGCTGCCATCGCACGCTGATGCGAGATTGAATTCATCATACCATGACATTGTATTTCATGCTTCAAGTCTGGTGTTTGTATACTTTATCGTGGTTATCAGGGCCGTTCAGGAAGGACCCTCTGTCCCCGAAGCTGACGATACCAATTAGCCTACAGTGACTTTCCCGCCAAAAGCATTTTGATCCACTGGCCCAACATTGCTCTCACACTGCACCTCCCCTCGCTTCACAGGGATTGGACAGGAAATTGGCAGATGCCCTGATTGGCTGACGTTATAAATAGCAGGATGCCTTGGAGGGATAAGACACATCAGAAGCCAGAACAGAGAGTGTGTGTGTGTGTGAGTGTGTGTGACTGTGTGTGTGTGTGTGTGTGTGTGTGTGTGTGTGTGTGTGTGTGTGTGTGTGTGTGTGTGTGTGTGTGTGTGTGTGTGTGTGTGTGTGTGTGTGTGTGTGTGTGTATGAGTGTGAGTGTGTGTGAGTGTGAGTATGAGTGTGTGCGTCTGTTCTGGTGTGTTTGTACTCACACATATGAGTGTGAGTGTGTGTGTGTGTGTGTGTGTGTGTGTGTGTGTGTGTGTGTGTGTATGAGTGTGAGTGTGTGTGAGTGTGAGTATGAGTGTGTGCGTCTGTTCTGGTGTGTTTGTACTCACACATATGAGTGTGAGTGTGTGTGTGTGTGTGTGTGTGTGTGTGTGTGTGTGTGTGTGTGTGTGTGTATGAGTGTGAGTGTGTGTGAGTGTGAGTATGAGTGTGTGCGTCTGTTCTGGTGTGTTTGTACTCACACATATGAGTGTGAATGTGTGTGTGTGTGTGTGTGTGTGTGTGTGTGTGTGTGTGTGTGTGTGTGTGTGTGGGTTCGACACATGAAAAAGGAACTTGTGCATTGAATAGACCAAACTTGGGGAATAGGGATTAGGGCAATGTATGAATTATGCAGATGCACAGCAGTGAGCAGACAAATGTTGAACAGAAATGTAAATGTCAATACTTCTGTTGCAATACATTTTTTATCAATCATGTAAAAAGTACAAATCATACACTCTTAATACCCAAAGTACCCTGTAGTGAAACACTATGACATCATCCGCTATCTCTCCCACTCCGCAATCCATCCATCAAATGTATTCAATCATCCATCAATCCCTTTACTAATTCATCGATCCATCTGTTAATTAATTCTCCCATCCTTTCCTTCAATAATTCATCCATCCATCAATCCATCCAATCTGTTCATCCATCCATCAATACTTTAACTTATTCATCCATCAATCCCCTTCATTAACCCCCCCATCCATCCCTTCACTAATTCGTCCATCGATCCCTCTATCCCTGCTCAGGTGTGCTGGACACCATAACTCCACTATCGTCCCCCTCAAAGTATATTTAAACACCCAATCCTCCCTCTCGTGCGCCCATGAGTTATTCCCTCCTGTGCTCCGTGGCTGGCGTAACGTCCGCTCCCCGGCCTGTCCATTTCCTCCGCAGATGGGCTTGGTTTCACGGGCGGTCGGACGTGATTATAATCAGAAACGCACCAGCCCCTCTCTGGCCGTGAGCCCGTGCTCACAACCTGCAGATGATAGCTTTTAACTGGGCCATAAAAGCAGAGATATTGCCTGTTGGTATTACGCTGGCAAATCCAAACTAATTGCATACACATATACACATTAATTTTAGCCCGCCTTTGAGGGGTGCTTGAGAGGTCGGTGGTCAGCGGTAGGTCTTGTGTGTGGCAGGGGGGTGGGGGCCGTGGTCAACTTGGATGTAGTTTCTTGAAATTCTTCCATCAAATGAAAGGACAGACAAGTCTTTATGTCTTCAGGTATTACTGTTACTATTTTCTTTGTACCTAATTTGTCTTCATCTTTTCAGAAATCATGCCGTTTTCAACAAAAACAACAAACGGAAATTTGTAAAGGAAACTGAATGAATGCCAGCGGTGAAACAAAAGCACAAGATTTACCCAGAGCACCCTCCACCTTGATAGGTTTCGTCAAAACAACGGCGTTGCCCCTGGTTACCAAAGTATGCATTTAAAGAAGGGGAGAGAGAGTGGTTTGAGAAAATGGAGGAGGGCTGTGTGTGTGGAGGGGGCTTTGGGGGGAAGTGAAGAATATGAAGAAAAGAGAGCATTCATAAATCGCAGTGGGTGGGTGGATGTCAGTGTCTCT
The DNA here is from genome assembly GCF_949987615.1 of Pollachius pollachius. NCBI lineage: Eukaryota > Metazoa > Chordata > Actinopteri > Gadiformes > Gadidae > Pollachius > Pollachius pollachius. The sequence continues at coordinate 33,541,552 of NC_136936.1, forward strand.
CTCTCACCCCTCCTCATCCCTTATATTACTTTAATTGAAGTCGTTTAATAATTCCCAAACTATTTTGCCCTGAGGGTGCGCCATGCCCATAAATCCCGGGCTCTGTACACACGCTTAAGCTACACTTAACATTCTTCCATGCCTTTTCAATCTTTCATCTTCCCATCCATCCATTCCCACTCACCCGCCCTCGCGCTCCCTCTGTCTTCTGCCCTCTCAATCTGTCTGTCTCTCCCTCCTCCTCTCACCCCTCCATCCTCTTTCATCCACCTGGCAACGCCATACCTGCCCCAACACCTTCCCTTTCTTTCTCCTTCCCTCTCACGACCCTCTCTTTACCTTCTCTGCTCAATGGGGCTCTACCTTAAAGGAATCCATTTGTGGGCTTCCTCCCTCTACCCCCCCGCCTCCATATCTCTCTTTCTCCCTCCCCTCTCCTCACCACATATCTGTCTGGATCACTCCTACGCCGGGCTCTAATTATCAGTCTTGTCAATCTGTCCTCTGTTTATCTGTTCCACTACTCTCTGCTCTCCATCCATCTATGGTAGCAGGCGCAAACGACTGGTGTCGATTCCCTGTTTTCCTGCGTCTCGCTCCGGGACCTGTAGTTGTTTCCTTTGTTTGTTTTCATTAAGGGAAGAGGACATTCTCGCATAAAATAGTCTCCACCTCTGAACAACAATGTCTGTGCTCACCGTGAGGCTTGTGTGTGTGTGTGTGTGTGTGTGTGTGTGTGTGTGTATGTGTGTGTGTGTGCGTGCACCTCCCTGTGTGTGGCAGCGCGTCAGCCTGCATCTAGCGTGTGCGTGCCGCCATCCGACGCCTGGCGCTCTTCCCTCTCCCTTCCACCCCGATACAGCGAGCAGACGTTAGCTGCGCTTGCCATGGAGTGTTTAATGGCAAGACCAGCCTGCCTGCTTGCCTTTTCCACTGCTTAGCTTTTCCATATGTCCACAGGCACACGGCACATGCAGGCACCGTAACCACAGACGTGATGGATACCAAATAATACCAATAGATTAACTCAGAGACTGGTATGGAGATAGAGACAGAGTCAAAGCTCTCACACGCACACACACAGACACACACACACACACACACACACGCAAACACACACACACACACACACACACACACACACACACACACACACACACACACACCATACAGACGTTCCGATGTGCACACACAAAGAAGATGACAAAGACTGATGTGGTAATGCGCTGACCAACATGCTGGCCCGACATGCTCACACATGCACTCAGACGCGCACTGCTGTTGCGGCTCAACTTTCCAGTACAATCAGACACACGCATGCACACATGCATGAGCACTCTGCCATGACATAATCTACTTTAGCTAAACCCTTAAGTTAAATGTAACTGCGTTTTGAAGGAGAGTCTCAGCCACTTTAGCTTTGTGTAGGTGTGTGTGTGTGTGGGTGGATCGGTGAGGTGTGCCTGGGTGACATGGGGCCGTCATCTCCATTAAGTCAGGAACTAGAGAGGCTGGGGTCGGGGGAGGCAACAGAGCCCCCCCATCCGCAGTCCATGTCATCTGTGAAAGAATGCCGAGTTTGTTTGATCAGCCTCCAGAGACATGACCAAGCCTGCATACATGCATACATTACCCACAATCCCATTAGGTGGCACCTTGGCCTCCACACTGTTTGAAAGGCAATTAGGGCCAACGGGTTGAGAAATGCAACAAGCAGGGGTAAATACACAGGTGCTAGGTTAAAAGAGTTAAAAGAAAGGGGTGATTTGTGTGGGGGCGTGTGTGTCTCTGTGTGTATCTTGTGTGTCTGGGTGTATGTTTGTGTGCGTGCCTGTGTGAGCAAGCATCCGTGCTTTTTGTTTTTCATGTGTGCGTGTGCTAGCCTTCATGAATACATGCATGTGTCTGATCGTCTTTCATTTGATTTACACACGACGTGGGCTTGTAGGTTCCCTGTTTCCCTCTAGAATCATCCGCTAGAATCTTCAGCGGACGGCTGTTTAAAAAAACAGCCATTAGCAGTCTAGCGCCTTCCCAAACACGGTACATCAAAGCCCTGCAGCGGGGACAGCCTCCAGCCACACGAATCGGGAGACACAATAACATTTCCTACGAGCTAAACAGGCTTTCGATATGTCATTGCCGCTCTCCTAACTCTGGATCTCTTCCCTGTTCTTCACACAGGGACACTCCGGTCATGGTTCCAGGAAAGGACCCTAGCTGCTCTGGACACAGAGCAGAGCAGTTCCTTCAAAGTGTTTTCTTTCACATGTTGAAGCTATCTACATCTTTTTTTTCATCAGCTTAAGTGTGGCTGGTACTTACTTTCTGCCTTGCCCTTCTCTCTCTCTCTCTCTCTCTCTCTCTCTCTCTCTCTCTCTCTCTCTCTCTGGAGGCCACTGAAAGCCCCCGGCTGAGCAGGGTATTGAGTTGGAGTGGACGATGGGATCCATATTGCCACCGGTGAGATTTAGAGAGGTTTTGAAGCGGGGCCTGGCATGGCCAGGAGATATCCGGGAGGCCGGTACAGTCGGGATGGAGGAGTGGAATGGGGTTGATTTCCGTTACAGTGACAGGAGCCATCCAGGGGTTTGATGGAAGTTGTGTCGATGTGAACAAATTGCCTATCCAGTGCAACTGGACGTTCTGCATAAAACAGAACCAAAGATAACTGGGTGTGTTGAGAGTGGACAGCCAATAAAACGGTTTCAGCCCTACCTTGTGCACTCAGTGCAGAAGGTCAAAAAGTGAAGTATTTGTTGAGGCCAAATTTGGATCAGTGTTAACATTATCCGATATAACACAAAAAAAATTAACTCACCTGGATATAATCATAGCTTTCAGACTTTTGATCTACGTTTAACCAACTGGAATATACTTAAAGAGAAGTTGGTCAAAATACGTCTTCATGAATAGCTATTTACATTATATGGTATGCCCAAAGGGATAATGAAATGCAATAATGAGTGTTTAATGGGGAAAAAAACCTTTTTACCTTAGGTTCTGTATCACAACCAAATATATTACATTCATATTCAAATAACTCACAAAAAAAAGAAAAAAAAAAGTACTCACAATATTACTGCAATGTCCATATAGCAAATTTGGAGGAAAATGAATGAATAAGAAGCTGATTGAGGGTGGGTGATACCTTAGAACCTGTAACCATAACTTCTGAATGAGACAGATCTGTGGGCAGCCGACAGGGGTTCAAAGGAGCAGCAGACCACACACTGTGAGGTACTAGACCAGCCAGAAATGCGGGGGAGGTAAGCGTTAGTCTGAGCTAACTATACCCAGGCATGGTTGAAGGCCTCGGTGTGCAAACAAGACCTTCCACCCGCACACTGACCTCACAAACCCAAGCCCTGCTTCCGCCTCATTTCCAAAATAAGACTCTATAAATAGCCGTTGCATCTGTCTTCTTTCGAAAAGAAAGTAAAAAAATAAAGCTAAAGTAAATAAGACCGCACCTAGCCACCCTAGCCAACCCCCGCCCTAACAAACCCCCCCCCCCGAACCTCCTGGAGACAAGGAAGGAACTGGAGGGCTGAGTTTGATGGAAAAACTGAT
>NC_136936.1:33550124-33552624 GCF_949987615.1 Pollachius pollachius
ATTATTGACAATTAGTCATCATTTACCTGCAACCTACCATTGCAACCACATGCCAGCATGTCAAAGCATAACTGTGGTATGGTAACGAAATGCTATACATTAATCTAAATCTCAAGGATTTACACTTGAAATGCGGTACATTGCGAAAGCTCCAACGGTATAACGAACACATAGATAGATAGATAGATAGATTTGATGGTAAAACCTCAAACACTACATCCCCCAACAACCCCACATCCCCAAGAGTTCTCTAAGAGCATTCTTTGCGCCCCCAAGCCCTCCTGTTCTAATCTCTGTCCTTGGATAAAACGCCTGCTATAGCATGTCAATATCTCATTCTATTTGGAGTCGGGACACCAGCCTATTCCCAGACCCCCACTCTGCCGCCTCGTCCTGTGAGCATCAATATTCAGGGGGAAGGCAGGTCCTTATCTGATCCCCATTCCCCCCCCCCCCCTCCCCTCCCTCACTCCCACCCCCTCCTCTTCTACTACCCAAGCCCCATCCCCCTCACACACCCTGCAAGCCGTGTCTTAAAGACGCACGGAAATGATACAGCAATCATAGAGCCGGCGCTTCCCCACCCACCTTCACCCACCTCCATCACTCTCTGCCGCTGATTGCCTACTTCCGTCGCAGGGGCAGTAATTAGCAGCTGGAGGATGGTTCTCAGAGAGAGAGAGATCCCATCTCCAGGTGACGTTGAAGAGCTGCTGGAGAAGTTGCACCTCGGCAGGCGGTTAGAGACGAAGGGACGTTTCTGGGAGGCTTTTTGAAAACCAATTTGATGAGGAAGAAAGTCAGTGGAAATGTAAAATACTCTAGGTTCTTGAGTGTAGATTGTGTCGACCAAAGGAATTAAATGCATAGCTAGACTTGTAGGATCCTAATCTCACTGGTTGAATTATTTATCTGTTTGCAAAGTGTACTGCTACTAGTTTGATTTTTTTTCATCAGATCATATGTAGACTTAGCCACATTTAAGCTCCTCTGTGCATATGTTGTTTGTATGCTTTTAAAGGGTTGACGTGGTTCTCTGTTTACAAGCTGCTTGTAACTAATCGCCCCCAGTTGGGGGCGAGTTGCTTTGACTAGTTCAGACTTTACTATGCTGACTTAACTATACATACTTCGACTGATATATTTATGTTATGTATTTAACAATCTGTTCGGTCTATTGGTGTTTTTATTTTTGCTTTTTCGGATATGTTCTGTCCACCTTTGGTCATCCATCACAATTTGTAGTCGTACTACCAGCAGAACATAATGCTTTTACCAATAACCTATTAATGAATATGACCTGACATAGGAAACTACATGGTTTAAGGAAGTCCAAAGGAGGAGAAGTATGATACATGAGCAGGGATTGGCTTCCCACCACAGGACCTGACCCAAATATATTGCATATCATCGGGGGCTTGTTTATCTTCTACTTAAATGTCCTCAAAGCAGTAGAGGAGACATGAAGTTTATTCATTGGACCGCCCTGGTGTTTTCTGAGGGTTGGGGTCAGGATGTAGCAATGATGGATTTATATCATAACCCCACCACCCCCTGAGATATAATAATACACAATGCGCCAATGTCCCCCCCTGCTGTTTATCAAGCTTGGTAGCGCAAATATTCAAGCCAAACGGAGATGTAAACACAAACAATGATGTCGTGAACACATGTCGGCTTTGTGTACCACTCAGAAGCGCTGAACACAAGCCAGAAAAGTGTGCGGGGCGAGTCTGGTTTCACTTTCGGTAAACACTGTGAGATGTGCGTGCGCAGAGCAGTTGCACGAATGTGCATGTCTCACGTGCACAGAGAGAAGCATACACCCACACACACACATGAACACACAGACACAGGGACATGGAGGAAGTTCCCACATGCACACGGTGTTCCAAATCAGCAGACATATGGCCTGAGGGCTAGAGCAGAGCGTGCTTCCAGGTCTTACAGATGGGCAGGTTTAGCATGTGACTGAGACAGCAACCGTGGGCCTAGGTCACACATCTTACGCAAATACTATTAAAAATAGCCAGCCAATAAGACGCAGTCTCTGTATATATGACCGTAAGTGTGTATGTATGTATGTTTATATATATGTATGTATGTATGTATGTATGTATGTATGTATGTATGTATGTATGTATGTATGTATGTATGTATGCATGTATTTATGTATGGAGAATCAACCAAATTGACCAAATTGCAGTGCTACAAGTATACGTATAGGGCTTTTAATGTGTTTTTTAAGGGTGTAAATGCTGAACCTGAAAATGTGTTGAATCTGATATGTGATAAATATGGGCCCCCGCCACACACACACACACAAACACACGCACACAAAATAAACCCACTCTCTCTTACACACACTCAACCACGAATGAACAAGCCATTTTGCCATTTTGATTGGCCGATGAAGAGAGTCGCACAGAAATGCAAGAAGCATGGAAAGAGAGACGGGGGTAGAGTAGAGGGGGGAGTAACAGAGAAGAATGACCCTCTA
>NC_136936.1:33557624-33562624 GCF_949987615.1 Pollachius pollachius
TCATTAATCATTCTTACTCAGACATCTCAAACCAAGCTTTAATATATGTGTATATATATGTATACATATTTATATATATTAATATTCCAGAGGTATTTCAATGTATCATGTATATTATATTGTCACTTTCTTCAAAAGGTCATAGAATTGGTATCTAACTGTAATGTAAAAAAATCCAAATGTGACCATTAAAAGCTATTAGTTACACTAATAACATGGTACTGTTCCATTTGATATAGTTACAAAAACGCTTCACATAAACCTGACGTTTAAGTCTGATAGCAAAACTAATCAAAAATAGATAGTGAAATGAGCTGTGATTCTTTGACCACAATGACAAACACAACAGTGACACATTGAATGCATGGAAACTACTGAACCCTATGTCAACAACCATCCTCGATCACTGGTGAGAAAAATGACAGACAATGCGCTCCAAGCTGACTTCTGTCTGTGAACCTTTGACCTTTACAGGATGTTACGAAAACACCCACTGTAAAGGTAAGACAGGTGTGTGTTTGCACACACAGGTGTGTCCACATAGACGTGTCCATTGTAGACGTTTATTTTGGCTAGCACACCTGCAGCAGAAAAGATAACACAGTCTGTGAGTGTATGTGAGTGTGTGTGTGTGTGTGCGTGTGTGTGTGTGTGTGTGTGTCTGAGACTAGCTAACAACAGCTTCTAAGTTGTAACGTAACTGATGACCTGGAGGCTACACTATCCAACGCACCAGAAACCGTTCCTTTAAACACTTTGTCGGAAGCATTGTGCATTGCATCAATGGACTCCATTGTTTTCACGTCCACCGCAATGTGGAAAAACAAAACAGAGTAAGCTTTTGTGTCTCAATGTTTCCCCTTGTGTTGCATACAGCTCAGGAGCTCTGGGGTGATTCCAATAATGAGGACGACCCTGTCACATTGCTATTGTTTCACTCTACGCGGGACTCATTGAGTAGACTCTTCACTACAGTGTATTCTGAAAACAAACACAATGGACCTCAGCAGCCATCTTGGTTCTAAACACTAGCATTCAGTGTCGCGACTCAGATCTTGTTTAGAACCAAGCAACCACCGGCAGTTAAATATGACCCCTGGGCAATAGTAAAGAAATATAGAGGGGTGGGGAGGTGTGGAATTATGTACGTGAAACATGACACGATCATTCATTGTGATTACCAGATGGAACGGCCAATTCGTCATGTAGCGACTGTGTCTGGTGGTCAGAGTATATAAGGTCGGAGATATTAACAGGGTTTTATCTTTTCAAGGGTTCAAAGCAAATCTGTGCATTCCTTATTGTGGCTTAGCTTTTTCCCAACAACAATTGGGTGACTACGGGCTTGAACAATATTCAAACAATCATATAATCACGCGGTATCAACCTTTCAACCAGGATTTAAGGTTGGAGGGAGGAGACCAGCGGGACCTCTGTTCTGTTCAAGTACCATTCATCAAAAGGTTTACTGCAAAGTTGTCTTTCTCATTTGCCAATAACGATTCAGACGCACTGGATGCCCAGAAACCTGCATTTACCTCGTCCTCCTCACCCAATCCCCCACAATCCATCCCTCACTCTCTTACTTTCTAGACTTTCTTTGACTTTGTTCTCTATCGTATAGTCAGACTTTGTCCCATTAAAAAAGGACAAGTCCGGCACTGCTCTGTTGGTGCCAGATGCTGAGCAGAAGCTCTTTGCGAGCACCGCCTTCCTTGAGGCGAGACTAATGCGATGCGCTACTGATGTGAATCCACAGCAGGGGCGTCCAGCACACTTCGGTATATTCGAAAGCAGAGCTGCCAGGATCCTGCCGAGAGAGAGAGAGAGAGAGAGAAAACACACCGCCGCATAACACCTGTTTTATTCTGGCTGCATTGACTCTTCACTATGAAAACGCAAAGGAAGTTACCCCCTCCTGCTCACACACACACCAATGGATTCATACACTCTTACACCTTCCCCCCATGCTCTCCTCTTCGCTTCCTAACGGGAAGTAATCACCCGACAACAGTCACATCCTAGAGACCCCTCGCTACACAGATCTGCACCACAGGTGGGGGCCCGAGCTAGCTCAATGCTGGGCTGCTTCACATCTGTGGAATAGGAGGACTTCCATCGAGTCACTGAGCATGACTCACTGACTAAGTTTGACAATAGGAATTCTGTTATGAGACTTTCTAGTCATACAAGGCCTTTATTGCCCTGTTTTCTACCATTCACTCCGATATTCCCGTCTAACTTTCAGTAATGTGCGAAATATTTGTTACATCTTTTCCATGCAAGGACAGCGAGAGGAGGGGAAAGTGTCCCGGGGCCAGGGCATGAAAAAGGACCCTTACAAATATATCAAGGGGCCCCAGCCGCACTGGCATGGAGGCCAGGGGCCCAAGGCCTCTCTCTTTTCATGCATGCTACCTGCCATATTTATATATTTTACATAGCCCTACATAGTGAGTAGAAACTAACTAACCCGCCACCACAATATATCTTAAAAATCAATAACGTACTGATAAAAAGCATCTTTTCAGTTGGACAGTGATATCTATTAACTGTCTTTACAATCATCGTTTTGTCGTATCAAAAAAAAAGAAGCATTTTCTTCAATTATGTTTGCTACGCGCAAAATATGTTTTTATGTGTACCAGGTGACCAGAAGTATCTTGGTCTTGGGGCCCTTGGAGGCACCTTAACCCCCAGCCCCGGGGCCCCGCCTGTTTGTTTCTGGCTGTTTCGTCTCTGCATTGTGGTTCACCTCCCTGCGCAAATCTTAATGAAAATGCTGGGGCTCATAAAATGCATGACTGTTTTGATGACTCGTCAAAACTCATCACTTATGCCAGTTGCTGAAGCAAAGTGAATCAACCGCAAGACAAATGTGTTGCACTACATTCTACAGAAAAAAACATGTAAAATGTTTTAGCTCATGTTAATGCCATGTGAAAGTGGCCCCTTTAAGTAGCTTTATATATATATATATATATATATATATATATATATATATATATATATATATATATATATGCAGTCAACCAAGATTGTCATGAATAAAAACAGTCCAAAGATGTGGTGGGCCTGTGTGATTGGTCCCAGCCGGTCGTGCACTGTACGCGATGCTGCGTGTCAGAGGGAGTTATTAACTGCAACAGTTCGTATTGTTATTAGAACACCCTGCGGTGATCACGGGAGACACCCCGCCGTCATGCCATCTGTACTTCAGGTGGAAATCAATGCCCCTCCAGGTTCCATGCGCACTTCCCTTAATCTCTCCCGCACAATCTCTCTTTCTGTACTCTCTCTCGATCTCCCTCTCTCTTATTGTATTTGATCCTCTCTCTTGCTCATTCCAGTATTCCTGTATTGCTATCTCTCACCCTCGCTTTTTCTATCTCTCTTTCTCTCTCTCTCTCTCACCCTCTCTTTCTTTCGCACTCCTTCTCTATATATATTTGTCTCTCTCGTCATCTGTCTGCTTGGACATTTGTTGCTCTTATTGACTGTGTACCACTCTCAGTACTGAGAGATAGACATATAATGACCTAAAAATGTAAGGCGAAAGAGAGAGAGAGAGAGAGAGAGAGAGAGAGAGAGAGAGAGAGAGAGAGAGAGAGAGAGAGGAGAGAGAGGGAGAGAGAGAGAGAGAGAGTGAGAGAGAGCAAAGAGAAGCAGAGCCTGGCAGACAAACAAATGATGTAACCGTTGAGGAACAGACGAAAGAGAAAGAAGAATTAATCCAATTTACAAGACAGACACCCAGCATTTAACCCGTCTTTCATTTCCCCCACCTCCGCTCTTTGAGAGAGGAGAAGGGAATTAGCTGCAGGGCAATTTTGAAAAAAGGAAAAGTAGATGGGGGAAGGTACACACTTAATCACCTGAGATGGTGGCTAAGTACTAGGGCGGTGTACTGGAAAGTGCTTCTTCTGTGCAACCCTAATATAGGTCCCCCCCTCCCACCCCTCTGACTAACTGTAAGAAACCGTGAGGTCCTGCTTCAACTAGCATCAACATCAAACTACAACTATTTATTTTCGTTTTACTTTTATTCAAACACTATCCTATAAGAAGGAACTTCTATCTGAGAACTTTTACTGTTTGACAGGCTTGGCTTAGCTTCTGTCGTTCCTTGCTTTTTTTTGCCAAATCGCTGAGGGGACATATTTTCCAACTTTTCCAGCTCACTCGTGCTATTTGGTAGGAGACAGAAAGTGAGGTGACGGGGACTGGAAGTGAGGTGGAAAGGGCAGGAAGTGAGGGGAAATGTCCTAACAGAGCAGACGTCTTCTTCAATGACTTAATAACGATTAAGAAGAGCATGTCTACTCTGTTTGACGCCCGTGGAAAAATGTCATAGAGGTCTGATGGCAACAAGTGAAAGCAGTCAGGGTTCAGGGAAAGAGAGAGAAAGAGAGAGAGAGACAAACCTAGACCCTAGTTGTAAAGATGGAGTGCAAGCTGGGCTAAATGTTCAGGAGCTGAAAAGCTACGGGGAGTCCGAAGTGTTGTGTGGATCAGTGTCTATTTTTAATCCTAAATCACATGTAGCAGATCTCACTTCCAGATGTTGATTTCAGTTGTCTAGACCGACACGCGCCTGCCTCTGTATGGCTGTCATTACAATTAAACACTAGAATGCTGTCTGCCTGAGGTCTATCGACCTGCTTGTACATCTACAGTATCTCTCTGTCTGGGTGTGTGTGTGTGTGTGTGTGTGTGTGTGTGTGTGTGTGTGTGTGTGTGTGTGTGTGTGTGTGTGTGTGTGTGTGTGCGTGTTTGTGCATTTGCATGCACATGTATACATCTTTCACAGGTTACAGATACACACCATAACTGTCTGACGTGTCTGCATGTCTGTCTTTCAGCCTGCCCCGCTGTCTTTCCAACTGTCCTGACCTGTTTGTCTGTCTGCATGCCTGCAAGCCTAGCACATCCAACTGTCTGTCAGTCGACCTAACTTGTCTGCCCACGTGTCTTGTTTCTTCCGTCTCTCAGTGCTGACG
>NC_136936.1:33567624-33572624 GCF_949987615.1 Pollachius pollachius
AATCAAACCGCTTACTAGGTCAGAGACATAGCACAGGTAAAAGAAGAGCAATTATTCTAATCTGTGAAGACACCTTGCCAGGAACACACTGGAAGGAGTGTGCTCATCTGTACCTGTGGAGCTTAGGGTTCAGGTTAATATGTTCTCAAATCTATGGAGATTTGTATTCATACTATGAATAGAGCTCGCTCCCGCACACACACCCACTCAGGTTTGGCAGATCAGGAAGCTGTGAGACCAGCTAATTAACCAAATCCTTATTGGGCCGGGGGAGGGAGAGGCTGGTGGATCATTGGCTGATACAGAGGTTAATGAATACTGATACTTGCTCGGTGAGGTGTCAACGCCAGAGCGTCACTCAGCTCCTGATGTCCTCAGAGCGGAGTGTCTCTCTCTCTCTCTCTCTCTCTCTCTCTCTCTCTCTCTCTCTCTCTCTCTCTCTCTCTCTCTCTCTCTCTCTCTCCCCCTCTCTCCCTCTCTCTCTCTCCCCCTCTCTCCCTCTCCCTCTCCCCCCCTCTCTCTCTCTCTCTCTCTCTCTCTCTCTCTCTCTCTCTCTCTCTCTCTCTCTCTCTCTCCCTCTCTCTTAGCCTAATGGAAGCCCCAGTGTGTCAAGAGAAATGGAGAGAACAGTGAGAGAGGGAATATAATAGACCGACGGAGAGATGCACAGGGAGGATGAAAGAAGGGACATACAGAACTTTAGCCAAAGCGAGGACATCTCTAGCTCTCGGCCTTAGTCCTTCTCTACTTCATTGTAAAAACACCAGTTCACCGGTGGATCAGCTCTCTCAATTATTGGTCTCTGTAGGTCTATGACCGGAGGTCAGAATCAAAGGTCAGAGGTCGATGTTGCATGTGCTAAATAGAGAGACAAACCACAGCCACTTCAGCTTCACTATTGTTAGTGTGAAGAATCAATGACGTAGTGACACAAGAGAAGGTCACAGACTTAAACCAACTTTGTCTCTGAGGGCCTGTAATGAAAGTCAAAGTCAAATATTTATATCACCCTCATGCAGTCCCCCACAAAGATAAAGTTAAAGCACATTAAGCCAGAATTCGACTTTTCCATGTCGTCTTTTGTCCCATTACATATCATGACTGTTTATAGCTATGCCTGCAAGCCACCTCTACCCAGAGCTCGACCTGTGCGGACCCATATCTTGTCTCTCCCGGGCTGCGGTGGCGGCTGCTGACTCAGACTGGCTATTTGTGGAACCGCACAGCATCAGCAGTAGAAGTACATAACAGCAGATTAATCACCGGCGACGTGGAGTCATATCACCATCTATATTCATCAGCTGGTGGTAAAGCCTAGTGCTTGCCCTGACACCGAGCAGCTGGGGTTCAGAGTGGGTGGGGGAGAGTGTTCCTCTCTCGTGCAGGCGGAGGGGTTGCTGGTTGGATTCTTGATGATTCCTCTTGGCCAAAGGTGATCCAGAAGCTGGAATCTAGCTGCCTCACAGTGTGATCCCAATTGCTCTCTGAAGAGCTTTCTGTACGTGCGTGCGCGTGTGTGGGCGTCTTAATAATCTGAAGCACAGTAATATTCCCATCTAATTATTCCTCTGTGTTTTTAGCAGACTTTTAGAGGTGAAGGTTTGATATGCTCAAGGACACCGACAGGTAGACTGTGGACACTGGGATTTTTTGTCTCCTGTCATACAACATGAAGCAGTTTGATTGGCTTTTGCAGCTTCGGGAAAATTCCCTCTTTGCCGATGCACTCAGAAGAGAGAGAACAAGCCTATTTCTCTCCAGGCCTGTGGGTTATGACAAGCTTCAAGCTGTTCAAGAGACAAGCAGCAGCCAGGCAAATCCAGAAGTGTGTGGGGGGGTCAGCAACAGGAAGGTAGCGAGACTAAACACCATCCTAACCATCGCGTGGTTAGGAGATGGTTAGGAGACCAACTCCTGCTGTTTCTCTCCTAAACTCATCCAAACAGATGTTTTTACATACACATATACACATACACATACACTTGCATACACACACACACACACAAACACACACGAACATGCATGAATGTGTGAATCATTCAACCCAACAGACGCACACACACACACATACGCTCTAACATACACGCTCTAACATCGAGGGTACACAAAACACACACACATACACAAAAGCGTGCATCATAGCTTTAATCTTCTAAGACATCATCACAGTTCCCACAGCTACTGAGGTATGTAAACCGAGCTCAGATCGCTCCTCATAAAACGCTCACACACACACTTGTGGGGATGCGCACACACACTCGTGCATAAAAAAAACCACACACACACATTTCTGCCACACGGTCGTCTAACCTCAGACTGATGGAATGTGAGACGCTAGGCCGGTTGTGAAACAAGTCCCTTGTTGTGTCTGTGGGTGTTCGTGTCTGTCTGTCTGTGCCTATGTGCGAGTGTGTCTAACAGTGAGGGGGAAGGGGACAGGTATTTGTGGTGTTTGTGTACCGGGGGGAAGAGGCAGGAGGCGGTAACCCCACTTTGATTTCCTTTGTGTGCAGCAAGCTGAAGTCAAAATCGTTTCTCTTTAATTGGCTCCTTGGCCGCATTCATTTGGCCTCATAAAAAAGTTTGTGTGTGTTTACAGTGTTTGGGAGTTGCTCGGAAGTAGTGAGGTGGGGTGGTGACGGTGGGGTAGGCGGTGGTGAGGTGGGTGGTGTTGTTGGAGGAGGTGGTGAGGTGGGTGGTGTAGGAGGTGGTGGTGGGCGAAGTGGTGGTGGTATGGGAGGTAGTGTTGGTGGGGGAGGTGGTGAGAGTGAGAGTGGATCTGTTGGGAGGGTCTGAATGGCGGGAGGCATGCTGATGTTTAAACAGTGTTGATGTCGGACACGCCCTAGTTGTAGCGCAGCAAACTCTGCCGCTGCCAGGGTGCTGACAGCCTTGAATTGTAGGGGGGAGTGTATGTTGGTCTAAATCACGACCAGGGCTGCTGTACTTTGGGCGGCAGAAGTAATTGGGTTGAACAGCGTTGGAATTGTTTGTTGAATGTGACGAAATGGTCACAGTGATTGTTTGTGAGCAGGTTGTATCATGAGCCACTGTGTAAGTTGGTTTGGATGAAAGGGTCTGTGCTTTTAACTTGTACAACCTTTGGAGTAAAAAGGAGATAGGTAGAATCCAGGGGATCACAAATCTGACTTCAATGACACCAAAGGTTTTGCATTATTCAAAACTTTTATTTTCAAGTCATTGCATTCTGATCATGGTTTCAATCAAATGTGATAATTATCCTTATCAAGCAAAAATGTTTTTGCAGCTGTTTTGGATTTGCACATTAGCTATCTGGAGAATAACTCTCACACACTTTCTCACAGAAGTCCCAGCCTAAATCTTTGAATAAAACATAGAAAATCGACTTCTTCGCTTATCCTCCCATCAAAATCTGCTCTAAAAGTTTTAGAACCACATAACAAAGAGATTTTGTTTCCTAATTATTTATGTTTCTGGGGAGAAGAATCATGCTTTGAGACGGCTGACAATGACCCAGTCGTATCAGACGGTTATTTTTTCACGTCCCTTCTCTGTCTTTTCTCCTGGTTTTAGGAAGCGACAGACGGGGGAAAGGAAGTATATCGTTCAACTACAAAATTCCCGCTACGAGGATTAAGGGACAATGCATGCCTGACACCCCCTCAGAGGATTATAGCGTTGATTCAATTCACACACGCACACACACATTATAGCACACAGACACAAACACACTCATATCTCAGACCGAGGCAGTGATCACTGATCCATTCACAAAACACATTGTTACTCCTTGTGTGTCTTTTTGAACATAACTCAAACCCCATAATAGCTAAGTTGAAGATCTTCAAGATACCGTCCTTTCATGTCCACCGAGATTACTCAACCATTATCTTGTTGTCATCCTTTAACTTTTTCTTGCTCCGTTCCACCGAGGGACAACTGCCTCATTGTTCCCCGCTCCAGAGCGAAGATTAAATAACAGTTGAAAATGTCTGCAGGATATCTGAGGGACTTGGGCTGGGGGGGGGTTGGGGGGGGTGGGAGGGAGGTAGTGAAGAGGGGAGGATTAACCATCTTCAGCTAAAATCATTGTTTTTGTGGAGTTCATAGAAAATAAGGCGAATCATTAAAGCAGTTCAAAAGATAGGGATAACAAGGACGAGAGGGAGGGAAGGAGCGGGATGGAATGAGGAGAGGTAGGGAGGCAGGGAAGGAGAGAGCAGGGGGACAATGGAGGTCTTTATTTAACTTCAACTTCACAGGCTAAACCAGGGCACACTTCACGTCGATGGAAGTAGGCTAACGAAGTTGGGCGGAAAACCATTGAGCTTGGATGGAGCGAAATGGAAGTTGTCAGCCAGAGGCAAGGTCAGACGTGTCAAGCAACCAGCTCACACTCACAGGGTGGATGATGTCACACTGATGGTCGTGGAATACTTTTCTGGAAAAATGAGCGCTGGTGTATTGCATGTGCATTGTGTGTGTGTGTGTGTGTGTGTGTGTGTGTGTGTGTGTGTGTGTGTGTGTGTGTGTGTGTGTGTGTGTGTGTGTGTGTGTGTGTGTAACAGTAAGCTGGCAACACCGCAACTGCAAATTAATCACACAGAGATTATCATGGCAACCGGTCAAGCAACACGGCGATCGCGCATCCGCCTTGTTGATAAACAACCCCCATATTGAACAAAGTTAAGCCAAGTGAGCGGGCCGTTCACAGACACCAGAATGAACGAGTTCACAGTAATGTTCATCAGGCAGTAATACAGTACGTTGAGTTCACGTTCGCCCAAAATATGAAGGAGTTCATGAACTATCGTTTAATGAACACGTTCAGGCACAACACTGAGTGTGTGTGTGTGTGTGTGTATAGGTCAATGCATGTCAGAAGCTCCTGTCATGCAACAGCAGTCGTGAAGAAGAGACAGATTCACCTGTGAGGTGTTGTACTTGTAGCTGCCTGAGACCTTATCTGGTATCTGTCCGCCTCCATTATGTCCCGGTGCACGGTATGCTATTGTGAT
>NC_136936.1:33580124-33587624 GCF_949987615.1 Pollachius pollachius
TATTGACTTTAGGGGGGTGAATAGTTATGCACATTGACTTTTTCTGTCATTTTGTCCTATTTGTTGTTTGCTTCACAATAAAAAAAGCAAATAAAACTTCAAAGTTATAGGCATGTTCTGTAAATTAAATAATGCAAATACTCAAACAATCCATGTTAATTCCAGGTTGTGAGGCAACAAAACACGAAAAATGCCAAGGGGGGTGAATACTTTTGCAAGGCACTGTATAATGGCGGCCTTCAACTACGGCCTTCACTGCTTCACCAAGTCTACAGTTGTGTCTCCACCAATCATCAGATGTATGGGGCCATTACCAACACACAACCATGAGCCACAGAATGTGTGTGGGTGGGCAAGTTTGTGTATTGGGGTGTATATGTGCATGTGTGGGTGTGTCAGGGTTTGCTTGGCTGTTTAATTGTTGCGTTAATGTATGCATTTGTAAGAAATATTGCATAGCTTATGCATCCTTGTTTGCTGTGTGTGTGTGTGTGTGTGTGTGTGTGTGTGTGTGTGTGTGTGTGTGTGTGTGCGTGTGTGTGTGTGAGTGTGAGAGAGAGAGAAGAGAGTGTGTGTATGTGTGTGTGTGTGTGTGCGCGTGGGTGTGTACGTGCAAGTGAAATCCTGCATGTGCGTATGAGATCCACTGTGTGCCTGCCCGTGTGTCTGCTCCATCTGAGTCTCAGCTAATAGCTTGACTAGCCCGTCATCCCTCAGCAGCCCTTACAACTAACCTGAGACGTTGTAATTGGGCCGGTCGTAACAATGTCCACGCGCCAAGTACGACTTGGCGCTCGTCTTGCGAGCAGAAAGCCTGCCTTAGCCACCCGGGAGCCATCGGGAAGACTCTGCTCAGACTGGAGGAATAGCTTCCCGCCATTTTGCAGCCATGTGGATCTGCGGTGGTAGCCCATCCTAACCCCTGTGTTCTAACTGCCAATGATTGACTTCATGGATGCGTCTGGTATCGATTCAAGTTGCATATGAGTATATCTTTTGTTATACGCAAGCTCTGATATAAAGACTTTGATATGTCTAACCTTAAAACTAACCATATTACGTACCATAACCCTATTATTTATCGTTACCCTTTTACGAACCCTAACCTTATTACGCACACCATAAGATTATTATCATCAGAATAACGCTGATCTCTTGCGTTTATACACTGTCTGTCTGCCTTCAAGACTTCCCCTCCTCATTTCCTTTTGTCCTTTGTATCTATTATGCATTTCATGTTTATTTTAGTTTCCATGATCCTATCTTTATCTTCATTTTTTTATGTCGGGTAATTGCGGCACAGCACAGAATTGTGTGCTCCTGACATGGCCTAGTTCACCCTCAGCTCTCATTAGTGCGGGAGCTTAGCCTTCGTGCCACTGGAAGACATTTTCTAATCTCAAGGAATGCAAGAGAGAGGTTCACAAACAACATGCTGCCCTCCCTCGGCCCTCTGTCAGTCTGTCTGTCTGTCTGGCTGTCTGTCTGGCTGGGTGTTGAAGGGCTCCATCAGCAGGCCCACACCTCTCGCTGTCTCCCGGCATAAGAGGAGACGTACGGCGGCTCGGAGGCAGATCACGCGGTGTTAACGCTGTCGAGTGACGGCGCAGCAGTGATAGATAAACATTATCTTCTATTTTTAGAACTGGCTTCCTGCCTTCCTTCGTTTCAGCCCATTATGGACGAAATGTCAATTTAATATCTCTATCTACGAGAGGTAGCAGTCTGAAAAAAAGCCCCACGCCTCGTTTTGAATAATAGTGCAATGTATTCGGTATTCAGCTCAACAGTTTTAAACAATTACAGCCTGACGTTTAAACATTGTTCGGGGCATGTTAGCGTCTTAGCATTGATTCTCTGGGTCGGATTCAGATTGAATTGTGACATTAATACAAGGAATTATACAGTTCAGAGAACCCTGTACAATTTTGAAGCAGAGAGATACACTATAAAATAGTCATATAGCCATATGTATGGATTAGAGAGAGCTTGTAAAGTAATTAAAGGTGCTGAATCGAAACATAATCATCATCAGGCTACATTTGTTTCCATGGCAGCAAAAAGAGAGCAAAAAAATACTTCAATGGCGTATAATTAGGATTTTTATATTCTGTCATTGGTGATTGGCAGTTTTGTAGGTTAAATGTTGGATTGTGGTTATTTTCTTGTTCTTTTTTTACAGAGCTTTAGATATCTGACTAGGTTGAATCGTGATGGATGAACTGTTAGCCTAATGCTGCTTTTTTTTTACAGGTTTGAAGGACTACCTTTGAAAAAATAAGTATGAGAGTACGTTTTTCGATGAACAAATTAAGTCATTCAATCTGGATCGGATTGGGAACATCCACTAAAAAGTTAGATGTTCCTGGTTTTGACCAGTTGAAGCATCTTTTGGATGTTTGAGTTTGACGTGATGTGTGTGAGACGTTGCTGATCATCTCTACTAAACAAGCTCACTGTACGCGTCTTATATAACCATGGCCAGCTGCACTTCTGTTGGAAAGAAATGATGATCTTCAGGATGCAGAGTTTGGTATGTGTGTGTGTGTGTGTGTGTGTGTGTGTGTGTGTGTGTGTGTGTACTATATGTACGTGCATGCGTGTGTTTGACCTAAAAAGAACATTTTTTTCGAAAAAGTGCTGCACAGCAAAACTGTTCTGCAATGTAACCTCACCAAGCAACAGCCCTTATATATTCCTCTTGATTCCTGGATGCAGATTTCGAGACGCTTCGCTCCCTTAAAAGGCCCACAAACAGCATCATTAAACACCCTGGTGGCTTCCCCTCACTGATCCCTCCATTAGACGCTGAATCTTTCCGTTCTAATGATCCACTTCATTGAATGACCTCCTTGGCTTCTCAGTGCTTGTAAAGTACTGCCACCAGCAGTGATTTGGTTAGCTTTTTGTTTAATTCTAAGAGTTTATAAAACGGCAACTCTTACTCCACAACAACATTGAAACGCAATGTGGGCATCATTGTGTCTTGGGGGGTGTGTGTTTACAGTAATAATATGACAGGAGTTGCTTCTGTTGTATACTTTTGTATTAAATGCATTACAATGAAAGATATATTGTGCACAAAAGTGTAATGTGTGGTATGATAAGTATGAAAAGTATAACTTTCCTTTTTATGTATTTATACACCCAGTTTCTCCCCACAGATATTGCATAACATTTTCATCTCCTATGTTCCCTAAATATTTCAGACCAAATATATTCAATGCTTTCTTTGCTTCAGATTGGACATTTCCTGGCCCCCTGGTATATTTCAAATTCCTTAAATGTCTACCTACCCAGGACAGTCACCCCTAGTGGGCTGCGGAGATGCAGGGCTGCTGGTCTAAAGGTTCCTAAAGGTTCTCTCCCACTTTCAACAGGAGCTATTCGGGGAGCTTATTGTAAATATATATTTTGATTTCAGCGGTTCACCTACATATGATGACAAATTCAGGCCCGGAAATCTTGGCGGGCCTGACTAGTTCCTGGATTAATTTGGCTCCAAACAGAAAAACAACAATGAACTGAATGCTCAAAATAATTGTGATGATTGAATGATGACTAATTCAGGTTATTATTGTATGATGAGCTACGTCATGAACAAGGTATCTCTTTAGGACGCCTCCCTCCCTCAGTCTCTCCTTTCTGTTTGCTCTCGGTATCCGTCATCAACGGGGAATTAGCATGACAAAGGACCTCCGTCGGACCGCGACACCGTGAGTCAGCCCAAAGGTGTGTGTTTGTGTGCACTTGTGACCCTATGTGCACACGCCTGGGCGCGCAAGGCGTTGTCGTCTAAAGTGTGCAGTGTGCCAACGCAAACACACAAAACCACAAGGGGATTAAGGGACGGCGTAACATGAGAACAAGAGCAAACGTTCTCCTGGACCGAGGCACTATTTGAGAAATATAACAATTAAAGGTTTTTAAACTCGCTGTGTTCTATTGCTTCACCAGAGAAAACACAGGTGAAACTGATTTTTATCAAACGTAATCTTTTTTACTTTTTTGCACCCTCTCTTAACTATCTAAGGATTAAGGCCCATCCTATAGAGTACTTTTATTTTTGTAATTCCATAAATAGCGGAATGATTAAACAAGGGCCATAGCAGCAGATAGAATCGGGACATGAAAATCATGACTTTGCAGAAAAACCGGCGGCAAAATGGCCACCTGCCCAGTCCATGAAACTACAGCAGATCCAGTTCCACTGTATCATGTCTTAAACACAGACTGCTACTAGGGATTACAAGGGCTGATCCTAAGTGATCTCAACAACCCTGAACCCTAAACGTCTTATATCAACAGGCAAGGTATCATGTCTACAAGTGAAAAGGTTTTATTCTTCTACCAAGGTTGAATTATCCCACCCACACACGCACACATGCACACACGCGCGCACACACACACACACACACACACACACACACACACACACACACACACACACACACACACACACACACACACACACACACACTCACAAAACACACACTCACATAAGCCTTCATAAATACACACACACACATTTTCATGGACACATCCAGAAGACACACACCTCTACAGGCTGCGCATACAGATTTACACACGCAGGCAAACAATTTTTACGGACACACCCAGATTAACACCCTTAACACACACACACACACACACACACACACACACACGCACATACACGCATATAGCCATACATCATACATACAGATTTCCCATGCATGCAAACATGTTCCGCAGCACACCCAGATGTACACACACACAAAAACACACACACACACACACACACACACACACACACACACACACACACACACACACACACACACACACACACACACACACACACACACACACATACATCCACACATGCACACACAGAGACACATACTCATGACATTCTTTGCTAACGAGGAGAAAGAGGAAACCAGTTGGCCTCCTTCTAGAAGCCTCCCCATGCAAGAATGGACCTACTTTAACCGTTTCCTCATCAGAAACACCAATAAACACTGTCCGGCCCTATTTATACTGAGGCCTAGCCTGTGTGTATCTATGTGTGTGTGTGTGTGTGTGTGGGTCAGTAATTATGCATTTGCATGTACATATGTGCACGTGTGACGGTGAACCCAAGCACCTGCACTCTGCACGTGAGTTTGAATATGCATGCATGTGTTACCGTGGTCATGTGATGTGAGAGGTCCTTTGTACCACTGAGTACTCGCGGAGGCGGCTTTGTGCATCGTGTGCAGTTTGTCCGTGCGTGCATGTGTGGGTGTGCGTGTTTGTGAGTGCATGTGTTTGTTGCTGTTTGTTTGTTCTCTGTAGGCCGACCCTCAGGACCCCTGTGGACAGGGCAGGCACGATGCAGGACAGCCTTGGGCCGGTCTCTCTCTGTCTATCTTCCTTCGTCTTGCTCTAACTCTTAGTCCCGCTCTCTTATCACCCCTCCTTCTCTACAGTTACAAAACACACAGGTCGAATCACACACACTGTCCACACACAGTGTGCACACACATTGTGCACACACACTGTACACACACACACGCACACACACACACACACACACACACACACACACACACACACACACACACACACACACACACACACACACACACACACACACACACACACACACACACCTGATCCTTTGAAAAACGTCTGTTGTTATGATTAAGCCCCCCCATTTCCACTCATCCAGGTCAGAGTAAATACAGTCAACCACACTGGCCCAGCCTGTCTGTCTAGTCAGCCTATACTGGTCTCTACACTTGGCCCCTGGATGAATGCCCCTACCTTGGGCCCCACCCCTTCCTTTTGCCCCACCCATCCCAGCCAAGCACTGACTGTTAGGTTCTGTTGCTGTTACATAATTCAGATGGGTTCACTTCAAGGGAATTGCTGTCTGTTGTGTCTGGCTTGTCTCGTCTGCATTAATGTTCAGTGAGGTATTTGTCCACACATGTTGTTGTGTGTGTGTTGAACAGAAAATAGATCATTTTTCATATCTTTGATGTGCTGTTGTGGGTATCCATAAGCCTTTGTGTGCGTGTTTATAATAAACATGGACAGTACCAACACCCCTCATTTATTTCGATGGCGTAATCCTTCCAATTTCGTGTCATCTGCCCCAACTACTTATCCCATTACCATAAGAGTTCTATTTTTGTGCGGTGATTGTCTCTACGATGCAGAGATAAAAACAATTTCCTCAAGATTCATTAACCTCCCATCTGCTTTCAATTAGTTTATGACGCATTTGTAAATAACTCGAAAGTTGAATGTTTGTTTGAGAAACAATCAAATCTGTCCACGAATTTGTTCATCAGTTCATCTTTCCCACCATCATCCTTTCATTCAAGCACCCATTTTTTTGTGCATCCAATCACCGACACACTCACCCACCAATCCCCACCCATCCATGCATCCAGCTATCTATCCAGCCAGCATCTGTAACTTAAGTTCTTCCAATTAGTCTTACCTTCATTTGTTGTACCTACGCATTTCTATTGTGTTCAATAGAAATGCGTAGGGGGACTTTTGTCTCCATTCTGAGATGTTCTGCGTTCATCCCCTTCCTCTGTGATAGGGGGATCCTGCAAGTCAGATATGAAGGGGGGTGAGGTGGTGGTGGAGGAGAAGGGGGTAGGTCTTCAGAGGAGGAGGAAGAGGAGAAGGAGGAGTGGGAGGAGAAGGGGGAGGGTTGTCAGGTCCCATCTATCGCCGGCGGTCTCGCCAAAGCTCTCGAGGTCTTCCGGGCCAGCAGATGTCTGACGTAAGGCAACCGTTCCTTTCCCTGTGTCCACCGGGACCTTCAACCCAAGGCCCCCGGCGCTTAGTGGAAGGACAAATGGCCCAGGATCGATGACACTGTGTATATAGCTGCATGCAAATATATGTGTGGGCCTGCACATAAACAAATGCATATGCACACAAACACACTAACTCATACAAATACAGAAATACAAAAACACACACATACTTGCACACACACACACACACACACACACACACACACACACTCACAAACACACACACACACACACACACACCAACACACATACTATATTTACATTCACATCCATCATACATGCATCCAGCTGCAGGATAGCCTGCGTGTTCCAGATGTGCAGAAGTCAAAGCATTGCTTCTTTGTTTAGAATCCGCCCGGTTTTCCACGATCCGCCACGCAAACTGTCTTCACACAGGCCTGCACTCAGCGGACCGGAGCCAGAGATAGAGCGTCTGAAAGGGGGGGGAGACAGCACACTGCTGGTTGCTGCTGGAGATGAGCTCTATACAGTCCACCAGTCTCCAAGCTCCCATCCAAAACGCTCTCATTGAAAGCTTGAGGGGAACAAAAATAAATGGGCTGTTTGAAACCGATGGCCATGGTCGTATTCTTCCAGAAAGGAAAAAGGGGCAGGGGTTCGGGGAGGATTGTTGAAGAGCGGGGCGGGGATCCACGGGGTCATGTGACCACTGAACTCTCCTCGCTCCCTGAAA